>NW_028294252.1:0-43479 GCF_964341445.2 Mesoplodon mirus | reverse complement strand
AGTGGAAAGAAACCAGATCGTTATCGTTCAAGAACCGTCGCCCTTCATTAAATTCGCCGTTACCAAAAGTCTACCAAGTTGCTCATCCGTTGGCTGCCGTTCCAACGTTTAGTTCGTGAGATCGCTCAAGATTTCAATACCGATCTGCGATTCCAATTGTCAGCTGTGATGGCTCTACAGAAGACACCTGAGGCCTATCTTGTCGGTCAACACCTTTCTAGTAGTTACAGTAATTTTAGGTACAATTGCTTCAGCATACACCTACAAAAGCTTGGGGCCGTGACGTGTGATGCCACCACACTCTTGAGCCGTTCCTGAAAAGCAGCATATGGTAGGCTCACCAAAGTAGAAGGCGTATAAAACCAAGAAAAATGTACTGGAATCCTACCAGTACAAACTTTAGGAACTCCTTAGTAGGCGAAAAACCGGACAAATCAAAAAGCATAATAATTGTGATATTAAAAGCATCATAAAAGCGAACAAAACGAGCTTTCTTCAATGAGGTGATTTCAAGGTTTTTTCATACCCTAAGTGTAGGAAATATTAGTTTACGCTGCGTTTATTACCTAAAAGTGCTAAACACGCCAGCAGCATATTTCGGATTGTTTCCAATTACACGAACGACTGTCCATGCGAGAAATCAGAAAACGATGATCTGAAATTGAAAAATGCTAGTCCGTCATTTCCTCTGCTTGATATTTGATCTTACCTTGGCATAGTCAGCCACTACCTCGAAGAATTCACCCTCTTCAACCAATGCAGTGACTACATCCATAATACAGTAAACAGCAATTATTTCTAGCAGCGAAAGGGGTAGGTTGTTCATTAGCTTAGGTATGCTCATCAGCGCATCATCGTCGTTCTCGAAATCGCCAGAAGCAACTCCTGAACAACCCGCCACTTCGTATAAATTTTTAAACATTTTCTCGAATGGGAAAGCAGACCAGGTATGACAATATGTATCCTCGCTTTTTCGAGTTTTTCCTGGGTTACGTCATCCTTAGTAACGGACTTGACAAGTGAATAAATAGCTCGTATCTCGGACCTAATATAAAAAGCAATTAAGCACTAGATCAAACGTGCAGGCAAGAAATGACTTAGATTTGTTCCCCCATATAGTACTTTGACCGGAGCATAAAAATAAAGTCGGTGATTGCTGGTGAACAGAGGGCAACACCAGCACATAGACTCACGATTAGCGAGATCTGCGGAATAACTCCAAAGCCAAACGTTTGGCCAAAGTACAGCAACACGTTGCAGAACTAATTTGACAGAACCGGTAATTGTACCTGAAAGATGTCCACGTATATAACGAGTGATTCCACTCTTTCTTGTATGCGCGCTCCCCCTGAAACATTGAGGCCAATGACGGGAGCTCCAACAATCCAACAATGCTACCTAAACGATCTGATTTTTGTATAATTTCATCTATTCACCAATAAAGGACACCCTCTGTGACCTTCATAATTTTGATCATCTTCTTGGCACGAATAGATGACAGTGAACCACCAAATACAGTAAAATCCCTCGAAAACACGCACACGTTACAACCATTGATCTCACCTAAACAGCTGACCAGAGAGTCACTTGGAAACTAAAAGTGAGCAACTCTTAGTCTGTAAAACATACTGCAAATGTGTGTCGGTCGTTAAATGTAAATCGGGCGGCCAAAGGTTCCAAAATAGTGATTTTCCTTCAGTTTCTGTTCAAATCCAGAGAATTTAATTCTAAACTTCTAGACACCATTGATCCTTGACAAGGGATCCTGGGATATTCGAGTTCAGATAAGGCACGGAGGTTTTCTTCTTGGCAATGAATTCTAACAAAGTATCATTCTTTTCGAAAACAACGACTTTGTGAAATTCCCTTCTTCGGCATTGCTTTAGAGACACAATAACTGAAGCATCTTCAGCTGCAAACAGTTGTTTGCACAACCAGAAGACGTATTCACCGCGACTCACCTTTAACACTTTCATAAATTTTTTTACATTCCTTACATTGGTTGATGTTTACCGTATCAATTAATTGTTCTACATTGAACATACAGTAGCTCCGTTCAATAACTTTTTTCTGATAATAAACTGGACAGATGAGTGAAATACTTCAAAATTTTTAGCAATGTCAGCTCAATTAATTCCCTTGTTGTGAACTCCACGCACGGAAACTGGTCCACCATAGGAGGACAACCGGATATTAACCCTCATCAAAATTTTATCCTTTGTTTTCACATCTCAGTATTCATCTGTGAGTTAAGTTTGTTTTCGTTTTAACAATCGTAATGTAATGAGTAAGCATTTTTCATTAAAACAAATACAGGACAACAGAAAATTCTACAGATGGCAAAATAGTGGTATTCCGTTATTAAATGAATGAAAAGAAAAAAAACCAAAACTGGCCCAGAGGTGAACCAAGCACACCAGGTAGGGGCAGACATTGTTGGCCATTGCTGTGGATGACACCTGACGGGCGAATCGCATCGCGTGTTAGCTCAGGACCTGATCTCGCGCCCTGAGCTCACAAAGACTTTCATCCCTCCGAGGTCGGCAAATTTTTGTGAGAATTGTCTGGGAGGATGAAAACACCGACTTCACACATCGGCTGGCCCCGCAAATAATTGTATAGGCCAGATATGCATTCAAACACCTCTGTCATGTTCGATGAAGTGGAATGCATGGCGCATCCCTTAGGTATTAATAAATTCCGACCAATTTATTCTTTTTATTCTTTTATAATAAATAGTTGACTTTGCGTATAAGTGAGAAATTTTCAGTCGTTGCACATTTCAGTGTTATGAAGCAACTTTGGTGAAATAAATGTTTCGTAATTAATACTTGAATTAGCCGTTTTCCCAATGAATTGTCTTTGCCTCAGCACAAGTTTTCTTTCCATAGTATGTCTTATGTATGCCACTGGAAAACTCCACGAAATAAGAAAGGAGAATTAAAAAGAGAATAAGGCTTAGAATCTAATAGGTGTCAATTTAGTGTTTCCGCCTTGTGCTATATCTGGCGTTTCTACTGAACCGATTTTTTTTTCATAAAAAAACTCATTTTCGAAAACTTTTAGATAACTTTTGTATAACACAACATAGTACTATGACACTCCTCATATCTAACCAACTCAGAAACGGATTGCTTAACTCAAACATATTCTCGGATTTTCTAGGCGATGCTAAGTTAGTAACTTAAGATTAGATAGAAGACTGGTCGACAATATAGTTCAGAAAAGGAAATAGATAGGTGGCAAAATTTATCAAATAAAATTAAAATCAAAATTTAAAAAGTTTTGTCTAAAATTATTTCAAAGAGCACTTAAGATGAATGAAATGCGCTAAACATCTGATTATTAGTATATCGTTTTCAGTGAATGCCGTTTACATGCGCATAATATCACATTTTGTGAAAAAAGAATACTTTTCGCTTCTCTTCAACTGGAATTATTGTGCTTAAAATATTCTAATTGTATAAGCCTTTACAATCATAGAGCGACACATCGTTCATTTGTAATATATTTAAATTAAATCACAATTTCCACAAATCCGCAGACAACCTTTGATGCGTTGCTTCAACCGCTCAGTTTCCATTTCGGAAGGACGTCGCTTTTGGACACTGCTTCTTAATTATAACATAAGATTTTTTTAGATTTGCCATGTATTCAACTATTTAGAGGTTTTTCCGGGAAATTTTGTCACATGTATGTCACATTTAACAGAGTTTGTCGACAAAGTCGACAAGTCGAGACGTGTCGATACCAACTCTGCCAGCAGACTCCACGTCTCATATCAGCTCTTATCATCGGACTTGAGGGATATAAATACCCGGAGCGAGCGAGCGATCACCAGTCTCACCGAATGCAGGACCAGCGAGTGGTCGCCTCCCATCGTCGACATTCCTTCACTCGAAAGCCACCATTCCTTCACCCCAAAGTCACCATTCACCATTCACCATCAATGTATTCAATGTCGCACCTCGTATTATAATGTAGCGTATTGTGTGTAACTCGTATTATGTATTGTTGTTTAATGTATATTTGTTATATAATGTATATAAAGGTTTAATTACCCAAGTTTGAGGTAAAACCTACTGGATAACAAAACTCCATTCAACAACAACTCAAAAGACCCGCGTGGCAATCAACCAGCGAGCAGCTGTACGTTCAAGGACTGCCCAAATTATCAACGACTGGAGCAGCAAAGACAGTCTGCACAGTGTCAATCAATTCAATCAACTCCACATCAATCCGATCGAGTACGGCCTGGAACCAAATATTATTTTTCTACAACTGGTGCATCGGTCCAACACAAAGGACTCAGGTCAGCTTCTCTACAAATATTCTATTCTATTCTTCTATATTCAAAAAAATCACATTATGCCGCTCCCACTATCATTAGCAAGATACAAGCGGTTACTGGCAAGTCGCACTAAAGAAGTGGAGGAGCGTCTAACAGAGCAACTAAAAAAGCTCAACATCACATCCGCAGAAGAAGGAATAACATTAACCATCGCACAACAAAGCCTACGAGGACTGATTTTCAAAGAGAGTTCAGCAAATCTTAAAGATGCACTGGATGAAGTTACAACGAAATTCGAGGAATCATATTCAACCTTACCAGACGCGGAAGAAGAGTTAGAAAAATTTTCAATCATTCCAGAAGAAACCCTGGAAAAAGCATGCAAGTGCATCGTGACACTTAATGGTCACATTAGTAGCTTTGAAGAATATATCAAGCAATCACAAACCTCAAAGAACTCCATAACAAACAGGATGACAATTCACTCAAAATTACACTTGTGAAAAATTTAGAACTACCCTCTATTCCCATCCCAACATTCGGTGGTGACATATGGGATTTGGATAACTTTTGGGAACTCTTCAACATAAACGTACACTCACAGCCACTTTCTGAACTACAGAAGTTCAACTATTTATTAAACTCTCTAAAAGAAGAACCGCTACAAGCCATAAAAAGATTCCAAATCACAAAGGAAAACTACGAAGAAGCCATTCTATTTCTCACTAGAAAATATGGAAACTCTACTGAACTTATTCTACAGCTTCTAGAACAATTAGACAAAACTACTCTCAAGTCACCTTCCATACATGATCAACGGAAGCTGTTGGAGCAAATACAAGTCATCATAAACCAACTAATCCAAAAACAAGAAAACGTAAATAGCCACTGCATGTATCAAAAAATATTGTCGAAATTTCCCAACGAAACCCAGAGGATGGTACTTAACAAGCAGATGGATATAATAAACTGGTCTTGTAACGCGAACGAACTTCTACAACATCTAGAACAAGTAATCGGCAATGAAGAGCGGATACTGCGACGTACTAGCTCATTGGCTACGACCTCCAGTAATTTTGAAAGCAAAAATAGACAGTGGAAAACTCAATCAGGAACATTCACCTGCATGTATTGCAAAAGTAACCACACATTCTATTGCGATAAATACAAAACACCCCAAGAAAGGTCTCAGTACCTATGCGCATCACCAAGCCACAAAACACTTCAATGCAGTAAGTCGCCATGCCACAAATGCCAAAGACGACATCATACGTCGTGCTGCCTCTCATCAATACCAAACTAGAGGAAAGAAATCTTCACGATACCCAGAAACGATAACAAAACCAGAGAAAAAGCACAGGAAGGAACTATTCTTAGCTCAACTATAAAATATGTCGGACAAAGCTTTATCAAGCAACCGCAAACATCGAAAAGCTCATCCATGACAAACAGACGAAATGACACTTCAGTCAACAATGTGTTTGTCAAAGAAATAGAGCTATCCTCCATACCCATACCCTTCGCTCAGTCATCGAAGGTACCAATTTTGAACGAGAGCACACTACCAAAGAAGTCTGAGACTCGAAATCAAGGTGATAATACTGACCGTCTTCCTCAATTTCAAAATTAAGATCCTGCGCCTTTAAACGCGTCTTCAATGATGCCTAAGGTTTCGAAGTCACCTAATATTTCATCAAAATCTGAATCAATAGAAGATTGCATAGCTTTGTGGCAACAAACGATGTCGGCAATATTTGAAAATACCAAAGAGGATCTAGAACCGATGAAGTCGTGCAAAATTGAGGACCTAGAAACAAACCGTCATATTCATCTCATTCAGAAGCATTCACCTCCCTTAAACACATCAGACAATGTTGTGCAGAAAACCATTAAGTCAAAGTCTGAGTCGAGCACCGAAACCCAAAAGATCCAAGATGGAACAACGGTGGTGATGTCACAAACGACGGTGGCGGAACAAGCTAAAAACCTAAATGTGCAAACATCACAAGCGGTGGTAACGGAAAACATTGAAATCCAAAAGGAACAAATATCAGACAAGACAGCAATAGAACAATACAAAAATGCAACCGCTCTTGAACAGAATGTGGAAACTATCCGGCAACCACGAAATCAGAAAACCATCGGAAAGACTAAAGGATCGAACATCTTCAAAAGAATATTTAAGTATAGTATTTTGTGCCACGAAGCAGTTACATTATATGGAAAAGTCACAGAACTAAGAAGTGTTTTTAATTCGTTGGCAAGCAGACAAAATTCTCAGCCATCGCAAAACAACATTCATCCAGAAGCAATGGTTACACACGGAGAAGCCACGGAGCTAGAAGAGAATTTTGACGTGTTAGCAAAGAGGAAAAATTCTAATTCATGGCATGACATTTCTTACCAAGATCGCAACCCTTTACATAAAATATGGTACGTTCCAAAACTTCAACGAAACGCAGTTCCATGGCATCAACAACGCAGAATCACCACGCCATTCGAACGGGACAAGTATACACCGTTACAAGCAATCCCCCATTTTAAGTGGGGCCGGAGATGTCGAGAATTCGACACATATATTTTTATTTACCTATATTCATTTATATAATATTTACTGTACCTATGAGCGACACATATTATTTGTCTAACTATGTTTATTTCAATATTCCTGCGTCTGCCAGTGGAGAAAGGGGGCGAAGGCAAAAAGTGGTTCGTAGTGCCTCGGTGGTTCAGTGGTAGAATGCTCGCCTGCCACGCGGGCGACCCGGGTTCGATTCCCGACCGATGCACCAGTTGTAGAAAAAATAATAGTACTGTGCGCAGTTGTAGAATAATAATGATGTCGTGTGGTGTGGTGCTGTGGTTGGTCGGTTGATTTGAGTGTAGCCGTCGTTTCGGCTTGATTGATGATGTGTGGACAGTCCTTGAACGTACCCGATATATTATACTCCTATATTGATTTATATAATATTTACTGCACCTATGAGCGACACATATTATTTGTCTAACTATGTTTATTTCAATATTCCAGCGTCTACCAGTGGAGAAAGGCGGCGAAGGCAAAAAGTCAGGTGGGAGCTGTCGACAAAGTCGACAAGTCGAGACGTGTCGATACCAACTCTGCCAGCAGACTCCACGTCTCATATCAGCCCTTATCAACGGATTTGAGGGGTATAAATACCCGGAGCGAGCGAGCGATCACCAGTCTCACCGAATCAGGACCAGCGAGTGGTCGCCTCCCATCGTCGACATTCCTTCACCCCAAAGACACCATTCCTTCAACCGAAAGTCACCATTCACCATTCACCATCAATGTATTCAATGTCGCACCTCGTATTATAATGTCCGCGTATTGTGTATAACTCGTATTATGTTTTGTTGTTTGTATACAATGTATATAAAGGTTTAATTAGCCAAGTTTTAGGTAAAACCTACTGGAGAACAAAACTCCATTCAACAACAACTCAAAAGAGCCGCGTGGCAATCAACCAGCGAGCAGCTCGGGTACGTTCAAGGACTGCCCACACATCATCAATCAAGCCAAAACGACGGCTACACTCAAATCAACCGACCAACCACAGCACCACACCACACGACATCATTATTATTCTACAACTGCGCACAGTACTATTATTTTTTCTGCAGAGTTTTTCTTGAATTATCCATCAGAATTCCAAATACTCTTTACTTTAGGTTAATCGTTTCCGCAACGAACTCATAATTGTACCTCAGATAATCGATCTGTCAAGAAAATTTTCTGGAACAATATGATTCTTCCACAAAATGTTTTTGACTAAGTTCTCGTTTTTTTTTTCAAATGCTTCTTTTACAGAATTTAAAACCACAAAAACCTTGCACTTCTTAACATTCCCTGTATGTGAAGAAATTTTCCCCCTATCATAATAAGGTAGCCCTTTCTCTAATCAACTCCATTTTCTCTACTTTTTAAGCACAGAATCCGAATCTATGCATCAACTGTTAACTAATAAATCGTGGTGAATTGACGATACTAACTGTTCTCTCATAATTAGCTTTGAGCACCATTTTAGTAGTGCCATTGTTTCTGGGCTACTCCAGCATTATAATTCAGTATTGCCCTTCTCATACGGGTAAATTCATGGAAGAGATTCGACCACTTTGAATATAATAAATTTCCAGACTGTTCACCTGTTCATACAGTTATCGGGAGATTTAGCACTAATCTGGACGAGCTGTCTTGTTGGCCTACAGCGTCATTCAGTCAAATGAGACGCGCCGCTAATGTTGAGAAATTTTTAGGGCTCTTGAATAAATGGTATCGAATAGTGATAAACTCAATGTGTACTCGACATTACTTATCATTTCATTCCTTTCTCATGTAACTTCTTGTTTTCTGTATAGTACAATTAGTTTTAAAATCTTCCAACAAGGCCACCATAATAGTAACTATTGTTCTGTGTTGTCTCTATAAATAGAACTTGCACTTTTCTTTTCTTCCTTTTTTTATTTGTACGCTATTTTCTCTGTATTAGTACCATTGTGATGTAAAGGCACTATTTCAATACTTACTGCATCATTCTCTTCATTGCTTCCACTTACAATTCATAACATTCTTTTTTTATCGCTCGCCTAGAGTTGTCGTCGTATAGCTAATTGTTTCCTATACATTCTTAACATTATAGTTTTATTTGCTATAATCCATTTTAATTCGTCAAGTATTTTTTTATTGTTAGGTTTTTGTGCGATAAGTACGGCATTTCAAGCGGTAGCGATCTCATTCTTGTTCACTTTCAGAAACGCAGTACGCCTTGTACGCCTCCAGGCTCATCGCCAGTTTATGCCACCGTTTTTATCTTTTTTTATATCTTGAAATTTTTTTACCGAAAATTCCACGATACCTCAGTGGCCATAGAGCAGTACAAGTTTTTCTGTATTCTTATGTCGTAATTATTATGGTACATTGCAGGTTCTCTTCAATAGTATTAACAACACTCTCAAAATGGCTGGTACAAGAGTGAAATTGACATTCGCTCAAATTGAAGAGTTCGGGGGTAGCACTTATGACATAGCATTTACGGCATATTATCTCTGCTTTTCCTGTCTTATTATTCCATAACTTCCAGGTTTGCATAAAATGGACGAGCTAAAATTCATGATAACGAGTACATATTTAAACTGGCTTGTGAGATAATTGACACTTATTTCAAGTATGTCTTAATTCATTCGTGTTATTTTGATTCCGAATTATAGAGCATCCATTCAGTGCGAATACTGACGACCATTTCACTGGTAGACAGCATGGACTCGTTGTGCAACAATCGAAGCAAGAATGGTCGCCTAATTAAGGTCAAGTTTTCCTTTTTAGTGTTTTCAAATCCACCGTGATGCCCGCTTACCTTTCCTGATTTCTGGAGACTTCATATGTAACTAGCTTACTAACTGGTATAACTTATTCGAACACTGCAAATTGACGCAGTTCTTGACGGACGCTGCAAACACTGCTCTTAGCTGTATACTCAACGTTGACCAAGAACTGAATAAGGCTTGGTGAGCAATGTGGCCATTCTCGTCAACGGATTCAAAAAGTTTCGATTACCAAAAAATGCGAGATTTGCCACATTGTTACGGTTTTTCTTCTGCATTTGTTACTAGAGCGGGAATTTAGTTTATGGTCACCCTCAATTTCTAACAAGTTTGCTAGTTTGTTGTTATCCCTCGTGTGGAAAATAGATGTTATTTTTGTCATCATGAGATTGTTGTCTTGTATTAGATGTAGTTTGCTCAATTTTTGAACGTCTTGATTAATTCAACGTTCTGCGTGTATGAGAATGAGATTGTTCATGATGATTATGTGCAAAAGGCTGCGCAATTGTACCCACTCCCGTTTCCATTTGAATATTTTTTCTTGGTATTGAGATTTAGTTTAGAAATAAAAGTCCTTTTGTGGTACACTGAATCGGAACGTTGTTTGGCAAAAGCTACCAGATATATTTTCACATAAGTTTCCTTAGGAAAGCGATACTTTGAGTACTTGAGTGTCCATCACTCAGGCAAACGTAATACGTAAAAGAGTGATGACAAATCAGATATCTACGAAAGTGGTGCGACTTTATCGTTATTGTTTTATGTGAGAATTGCAGACATCTGAAGATGGCGTCGATTCTTTTCTAGAAGGCGCAACTAATCTTTATTGTGAATTTGTTGGAACAAAGAAATGAACCAGTATTATTATAAATTACATTAGAACTACGAAAATCCTTCCAAACGAGAGAGAAAACAGTTCCGTTTACTCCAAGACATGGTGATTTTTCAAGCATTTAATGTCTAAACAAAAATATTAGTGTCACTGTATTCACTTAATGAATTGTAAATTATAGAACAAAGGAAAAACTCAAAAAACTTTAGTACTACCAATATTCTCGTTTTATTACGAAGGTTTAATGTATCAATTAAGTCCAGAAAGTGGCTAAAAATATCGGTCATGACTAGTCCAACCCGAATAAAACATTTCCATTTCTTCAGGATCGCGAAATTAGTACCAGATATGTTTGAAGACAACTACTAGCGATCCACAAAGACCGGCATGGGTCACTCAGTGTCTGTGTTGAAGACCTAGGAATGTCTAGTAATTTAATGAGCTGTAAATCATAGAAAAACGAAAAAACTCGAGTAGTTTTACTATGCTGAAATATTTTCACTTTGCTACCAACGTTTAACGTTTAAGTGATGGTCAGAAGGCGATTGCACATTCTGGTCGTACGTGCACCGGACCAAGTAAAACCTTCAATGGCTCCGGCTTTGCGCAATTGGTACCATATCTGTCTGGAAAACTTCTCACTCGTTCACAAAGGCCGGCAACTGCAAAGTGCGATGATGACCTGGGAACGCTCTAGTAAAGCCATTGCAGGTTTATAAAGAGAACCAAGTTGAACAACATTCAACAACACTTATGAAAAAAACATAGTGTCACCGAAACCCATTGGTATTGTATCCTAATAAGGTCTCTTCAGCCGTGCTTATTGCTGCACAGAGCTTTTTTACCGCAAGTTTTGTACTTTTTCAATAGAAAATCTGAGCCAGATATTATGTGAGATGCAGGTCGTAAAAGCTATTTCCTACATTTAATGATTTATAAACAACCGCCTTTGTTCATTAGTCAAGTGAAAATTTTTGTGACTATATGGAAGCGTACTAAGGAGTAGATAGAATTGAACTCGCAATAAGATACAGGTTTGTAATATATTAATTAGCTATAATGATGAACGGGAGAGACCTGCCACACAAATATTATTCAACAATTAGAAACAATAACCAATTGAATGGGTAAAAGGACATAGACGGAATGGGTTCACAATTCAATACGAGATCATGAACTGTTTATAGAATAACGCTTCATGTCCTTCTAATGTGTGGAGACGGACCAGATACCGACTTAGCTTTGAATCCCACTACGCCCGCAAGTGCTGATAGGTATGAAAGGTACGGAATTGGTTAACACAGGGTGCTATTGTACCCGCTAGAGTATGAGTGCAAGGCGAGCACTACAATCGAAGTGATTACATAGCACATTAGATGACTAATCGAATGCTTGAAACATTTACAACAAACATTAGAAATATATGAAAACATTAGAAGATAGACAGTATTCTCTGTGAGGGTGGAAATTGCCCCATAAAGAAATGGAAACATGGGAAAGATGGTTTATTGTATGAAAGTAATTCTTGCTTAAGTAGATTATTTGATAAAGCAAAATAACCTGCGAAGAATGTCAGTTTCTTCGGCATTTTCTTGCTCCACATCTACAATGTGAATCGGCTTATTATCCGTAGAATGTTCCAGGATTAAACCTTGAAAGGCAATGAATAGTGAGGCACTAATAAGAATGGCTTTAACAATGTTTGCAATTTCAAATTTTCTTTGCTTCTTTAGCGTATCCAATTTCATATTTTTCTTTGGCTCCCGGTTACACATAGGAACGTATTCCGTCTCATAACTCTACACATATTCGGTTATCATTTTCATATCCTTCAGCTAGGGGTGAAACCGATAATACAACATTTAGAAATAATTTTATGGACTCTTAAACATTGTCGTTTTCTAAGGCACGTACCTCTATGTAGAACTGACTAAAATTTCTCGAATGCAAAAGAGACCGAACGAATGAGATCGTTCATTAAGGAAAATCGGCTTTCTTCCAACGCCTGGTCGAAGAACCTAGCCTCCTCCAACGTGCTAAATTACCTTTTTTTAAAAAGGGATCTCCACTTACATAACTCATTTTTACAGATAACACTTAACATGCTTTGGTTTCAATGATATCAAAAATCACTGAGAAAATGTTTTATGTGCTAAGTTGCCAAATGGATCCTGAATACCAGACTGTATATATAAGCTGCACATAGATTTCAGGAGAGCCCTGAGTTTACACTCTCTCACGACAGAATTCGACGAACTGTTTATTATTATTTCGCTAGAAGCAGTAGAAATAAGTATGCGAAATGTGTGATAGGCTATTGTTTTTTGAGTGCAAGCTAAGTCTACTTGGTAGCTATGCAATGTGAAATTGATGGATAAAAACATGATTGAAGCCTACTCGAGTCATCCGATCAAATACACAATTACAGGTAATAAAAGTAGTAAAATATTTGAAATGTTCAGAAGGCAGCTTTCTTAGCTGCGCTTCAACGAAACTCACCTATTCTTGTCAATCCAAGTGAATCGATCCGTCCCTAAGCTCTATCGCTTCAAAGTGGCGGCGATACTCTTGTGAGTTGAGCAATGTTCTATAACTCGACGTTCACTAACAAACTGGATTATTAAAGCAGAAAACCTGTTGGGTATTTTTTTGATGAAATCAATCAAACTGACATTACGAATTGCTACCGTACTGTCAAAAAATCTCGTTGCCTTTTAAACTCCTTGCATATGAGGAAAATGAAAATTATGTTGAACATTTCCTTTCTGTTAAACTCTCTATAGATCTTTACCTCAAAAATTTCTTTGGCAGTGGTCTTTTAAAAAGTGATACATTAAATATGTAGCCTAGAAGTTTAACCATGAATACACTATTCTTCCTTAGAACTACATACAACATTCACTAATATCATCTGTTATTGGGCTAATTACGAGCGATTGAAGTACACGCCTTTCAGACCACAAAGGTGCTTGAAGGCGTCGAAACGAACACAAACATACCGGTGCTTATCTACCAAAGAATGAACCGTTTCTACAAAGTACCCTGCCCCGCTATTATGTTAACTCCATCATTAAAAAAACCGCCTTTCTATTGACTATAGGAAAAAAATTTTTTGGCACAATGCGACGCTTCCTAATGCTAGTGCTGTTTTTCCTCGAGCAGTAGTGGATGATGATGTCACAAGATTTAAAGAAACAATGCATAAGCATTGTTTGCAACTCGCTTGCAAATAGTCGTTATCCCGAGACCATCGTCATGTTTTCAAAAAATTACGGTGAGGCTGATACGATGCTCAAGCGGTTCAACGAATTCTGAAAAAAGGAAATGACTGGCACAAACTGAAAAACGAGTTAAAAAAAATTGGTGGACAAAGGCGAATAAAATGATAAGGAAGGTCTAGCTATAAGGTCTATATAATAGAAAAAACATGACAAATATATCTTGAATCATGAAAAAGAAAGCATATGAAAAAATAAGGCAGCAGATATCTTAGAGAAATCACCAATCAACGAGCGAAGTCAGAACTCAATGCTTTTTTTTATTCAACCGTCTTCCTAGCATGCGGAGAAATGAGTTCATGTTTGTGTCACGTCGCAAATACTGTAGGCCAACTACAAAACGCTTTCAAGATGTCTTCTGATATATGAAATAAGTTCCTGGGTTTACTGGAAGTTTCGGAATGGAAATCATTCTTCAAACTTCTTAAATACTTACAGCATAAAGGATAAAGGATAAAGTGGTCGGCGTTGATCAATCCCTGAGGGATGCAACATGCATTCGACTTCATTTGACATCGCAGAGGTGGTTGAATGCATATGTGGCCTATACAATGACTTGCTGGGGCCAGCCGATGTGTCAAGTCAGTGTTTTTATCCTCCCAGACAAGTCTGGTACCAATTTGCCGACCCCGGAGGGATGGAAGGCTTGGTGAGCCTGGGGCGCGGGATCGAATCCAGTGTGCATTGCAGGGCACCTCTAACCACTGCGCTACACGCGCCCCACTTACAGCATATGATTCTCAATGGCAACCACAAGAATTACTCCGTATATTAGCATTCAACTATCGATTACGGTATTTATTGTTGTTGAGCAATAAAGATGCTGAGTATTGCGAGTTTCTGAATGAAAATCACTTTTAAAATTTCCGAAATACTCATAACAAATGATTCGCAATGGCAACCATTAGAATTGCTCTGTATATTAGCATTTAACTACCGATTACGGTATTTATTGTTGTTGAGCCGTAAAGATGCGGAGTATTGAGAGTTTCTGAATGAAAATCATTTCTAAAATTTCCGAAATACTTATAGTATATGATTCTCAATGGCAACCACAAAAATTACTCTGAACAGTAGCATTTAACTATCGATTACGGTATTTATTGTTGCTGAGCAACAAACATGCTGAGTACTGAGAGTTTCTGAATGGAAACCATTCTACAAATTTCCGAAATACTCATAACATATGATTCGCAATGGCAACCATAAGAATTGCTCTGCATATTAGCATTTAACCATCGATTACGGTATTTATTGTTGTTGAGCCGTAAAGATGCTGAGTATTGAGGGTTTCTGAATGAAAATCATTATGCTAACTTCTGATATACTCATAGCATATGATTCTCAATGCCAACCATAAGAATTGCTCTCTATATTAGCACTTAACTATCGATTAGGTATTTATTGTTGTTGAGGAATAAACATGCTGAGTATTGAGAGTTTCTGAATGGAACTCATTCTGCAAACTTCTGAAATACTCATAACATATGATTCGCAATGGCAACCATAAGAATTGCTCTGCGTATTAGCATTTAACTATGGATTACGGTATTTATTGTTGTTGAGCAATAAAGATGCTGAGTATTGAGAGTTTCTAAATCAAAATCATTTTTAAAATTTCCGAAATACTTAGAGTATATGATTGTCAATGGCGATAATATGAATTTTTTGTGTATATTAGCATTCAACTGTCGATTACGGTATTTATTATCGTTGAGGAATAAACATGCTGAGTATTGAGAGATTCTGAATAAAAATCATTCTGCAAACTTCTGAAATACTCATAACAGATGAATCGCAATGGCAACCATAAGAAGTACTCTGCATATTAGCATTTAACTATCGATTACGGTATTCATTGTTGTTGAGCCGTAAAGATGCTGAGTATTGAGGGTTTCTGAATGAAAATCATTCTGCAAACGTCTGAAATGCTCATAGCATATGATTCTAAATGCCAACCATAAGAATTACTCTCTATATTAGCACTTAATTATCGATTAGGTATTTATTGTTGTTGAGGAATAAACATGCTGAGTATTGAGAGTTTCTGAATGGAACTCATTCTTCAAACTTCTGAAATACTCATAGCACATGATTCGCAATGGCAACCATTAGAATTGCTCTGTATATTAGCATTTAAGTACCGATTACGGTATTTATTGTTGTTGACCAGTAAAGATGCTGAGTATTGAGAGTTTCTGAATGAAAATCATTTTTAAAATTTCCGAAATACTTATAGTATATGATTCTCAATGGCAACCATAAGAAGTGCTCTGCATATTAGCATTTAACTATCGATTACGGTATTTATTGTTGTTGAGCAATAAAGATGCTGAGTATTGAGAGTTTCTAAATCAAAATCATTTTTAAAATTTCCGAAATACTTAGAGTATACGATCGTCAATGGCGATAATATGAATTTTTGTGTATATTAGCATTCAACTGTCGATTACGGTATTTATTATCGTTGAGGAATAAACATGCTGAGTATTGAGAGATTCTGAATAAAAATCATTCTGCAAACTTCCGAAATACTCATAACATATGATTCGCAATGGCAACCATAAGAAGTACTCTGCATATTAGCATTTAACTATCGATTACGGTATTTATTGTTGTTGAGCAATAAAGATGCTGAGTATTGAGAGTTTCTAATAAAAATCATTCTGCAAACTTCTGATATACTCATAGCATATGATTCTCAATGCCAACCATAAGAATTACTCTCTATATTAGCACTTAACTATCGATTAGGTATTTATTGTTGTTGAGGAATAAACATGCTGAGTATTGAGAGTTTCTGAATAAAAATCATTCTGCAAACTTCTGAAATACTCATAACATATGATTCTAAATGGCAACCATAAGAAGTGCTCTGCATATTAGCATTTAACTATCGATTACGGTATTTATTGTTGTTGAGCAATAAAGATGCTGAGTATTGAGAGTTTCTAATAAAAATCATTCTGCAAACTTCTGATATACTCATAGCATATGATTCTCAATGCCAACCATAAGAATTACTCTCTATATTAGCACTTAACTATCGATTAGGTATTTATTGTTGTTGAGGAATAAACATGCTGAGTATTGAGAGTTTCTGAATAAAAATCATTCTGCAAACTTCTGAAATACTCATAACATATGATTCTAAATGGCAACCATAAGAAGTGCTCTGCATATTAGCATTTAACTATCGATTACGGTATTTATTGTTGTTGAGCAATAAAGATGCTGAGTATTGAGAGTTTCTAATAAAAATCATTCTGCAAACTTCTGATATACTCATAGCATATGATTCTCAATGCCAACCATAAGAATTACTCTCTATATTAGCACTTAACTATCGATTAGGTATTTATTGTTGTTGAGGAATAAACATGCTGAGTATTGAGAGTTTCTGAATAAAAATCATTCTGCAAACTTCTGAAATACTCATAACATATGATTCGCAATGGCAACCATAAGAATTGCTCTGCGTATTAGCATTTAACTATGGATTACGGTATTTATTGTTGTTGAGCAATAAAGATGCTGAGTATTGAGAGTTTCTAAATCAAAATCATTTTTAAAATTTCCGAAATACTTAGAGTATATGATTGTCAATGGCGATAATATGAATTTTTTGTGTATATTAGCATTCAACTGTCGATTACGGTATTTATTATCGTTGAGGAATAAACATGCTGAGTATTGAGAGATTCTGAATAAAAATCATTCTGCAAACTTCTGAAATACTCATAACAGATGAATCGCAATGGCAACCATAAGAAGTACTCTGCATATTAGCATTTAACTATCGATTACGGTATTCATTGTTGTTGAGCCGTAAAGATGCTGAGTATTGAGGGTTTCTGAATGAAAATCATTCTGCAAACGTCTGAAATGCTCATAGCATATGATTCTAAATGCCAACCACAAGAATTACTCTCTATATTAGCACTTAATTATCGATTAGGTATTTATTGTTGTTGAGGAATAAACATGCTGAGTATTGAGAGTTTCTGAATGGAACTCATTCTTCAAACTTCTGAAATACTCATAGCACATGATTCGCAATGGCAACCATTAGAATTGCTCTGTATATTAGCATTTAAGTACCGATTACGGTATTTATTGTTGTTGACCAGTAAAGATGCTGAGTATTGAGAGTTTCTGAATGAAAATCATTTTTAAAATTTCCGAAATACTTATAGTATATGATTCTCAATGGCAACCATAAGAAGTGCTCTGCATATTAGCATTTAACTATCGATTACGGTATTTATTGTTGTTGAGCAATAAAGATGCTGAGTATTGAGAGTTTCTAAATCAAAATCATTTTTAAAATTTCCGAAATACTTAGAGTATACGATCGTCAATGGCGATAATATGAATTTTTGTGTATATTAGCATTCAACTGTCGATTACGGTATTTATTATCGTTGAGGAATAAACATGCTGAGTATTGAGAGATTCTGAATAAAAATCATTCTGCAAACTTCCGAAATACTCATAACATATGATTCGCAATGGCAACCATAAGAAGTACTCTGCATATTAGCATTTAACTATCGATTACGGTATTTATTGTTGTTGAGCAATAAAGATGCTGAGTATTGAGAGTTTCTAATAAAAATCATTCTGCAAACTTCTGATATACTCATAGCATATGATTCTCAATGCCAACCATAAGAATTACTCTCTATATTAGCACTTAACTATCGATTAGGTATTTATTGTTGTTGAGGAATAAACATGCTGAGTATTGAGAGTCTCTGAATAAAAATCATTCTGCAAACTTCTGAAATACTCATAACATATGATTCTAAATGGCAACCATAAGAAGTGCTCTGCATATTAGCATTTAACTATCGATTACGGTATTTATTGTTGTTGAGCAATAAAGATGCTGAGTATTGAGAGTTTCTAATAAAAATCATTCTGCAAACTTCTGATATACTCATAGCATATGATTCTCAATGCCAACCATAAGAAATTACTCTCTATATTAGCACTTAACTATCGATTAGGTATTTATTGTTGTTGAGGAATAAACATGCTGAGTATTGAGAGTTTCTGAATAAAAATCATTCTGCAAACTTCTGAAATACTCATAACATATGATTCTAAATGGCAACCATAAGAAGTGCTCTGCATATTAGCATTTAACTATCGATTACGGTATTTATTGTTGTTGAGCAATAAAGATGCTGAGTATTGAGAGTTTCTAATAAAAATCATTCTGCAAACTTCTGATATACTCATAGCATATGATTCTCAATGCCAACCATAAGAATTACTCTCTATATTAGCACTTAACTATCGATTAGGTATTTATTGTTGTTGAGGAATAAACATGCTGAGTATTGAGAGTCTCTGAATAAAAATCATTCTGCAAACTTCTGAAATACTCATAACATATGATTCTAAATGGCAACCATAAGAAGTGCTCTGCATATTAGCATTTAACTATCGATTACGGTATTTATTGTTGTTGAGCAATAAAGATGCTGAGTATTGAGAGTTTCTAATAAAAATCATTCTGCAAACTTCTGATATACTCATAGCATATGATTCTCAATGCCAACCATAAGAATTACTCTCTATATTAGCACTTAACTATCGATTAGGTATTTATTGTTGTTGAGGAATAAACATGCTGAGTATTGAGAGTTTCTGAATAAAAATCATTCTGCAAACTTCTGAAATACTCATAACATATGATTCTAAATGGCAACCATAAGAAGTGCTCTGCATATTAGCATTTAACTATCGATTACGGTATTTATTGTTGTTGAGCAATAAAGATGCTGAGTATTGAGAGTTTCTAATAAAAATCATTCTGCAAACTTCTGATATACTCATAGCATATGATTCTCAATGCCAACCATAAGAATTACTCTCTATATTAGCACTTAACTATCGATTAGGTATTTATTGTTGTTTGAGGAATAAACATGCTGAGTATTGAGAGTTTCTGAATAAAAATCATTCTGCAAACTTCTGAAATACTCATAACATATGATTCTATATGGCAACCATAAGAAGTGCTCTGCATATTAGCATTTAACTATCGATTACGGTATTTATTGTTGTTGAGCAATAAAGATGCTGAGTACTGAGAGTTTCTAATAAAAATCATTCTGCAAACTTCTGATATACTCATAGCATATGATTCTCAATGCCAACCATAAGAATTACTCTCTATATTAGCACTTTAACTATCGATTAGGTATTTATTGTTGTTGAGGAATAAACATGCTGAGTATTGAGAGTTTCTGAATAAAAATCATTCTGCAAACTTCTTAAATACTCATAACATATGATTCTAAATGGCAACCATAAGAAGTGCTCTGCATATTAGCATTTAACTATCGATTACGGTATTTATTGTTGTTGAGCAATAAAGATGCTGAGTATTGAGAGTTTCTGAATAAAAATCATTCTGCAAACTTCTGAAATACTCATAACATATGATTCTAAATGGCAACCATAAGAAGTGCTCTGCATATTAGCATTTAACTATCGATTACGGTATTTATTGTTGTTGAGCAATAAAGATGCTGAGTATTGAGAGTTTCTAATAAAAATCATTCTGCAAACTTCTGATATACTCATAGCATATGATTCTCAATGCCAACCATAAGAATTACTCTCTATATTAGCACTTAACTATCGATTAGGTATTTATTGTTGTTGAGGAATAAACATGCTGAGTATTGAGAGTTTCTGAATAAAAATCATTCTGCAAACTTCTGAAATACTCATAACATATGATTCTATATGGCAACCATAAGAAGTGCTCTGCATATTAGCATTTAACTATCGATTACGGTATTTATTGTTGTTGAGCAATAAAGATGCTGAGTACTGAGAGTTTCTAATAAAAATCATTCTGCAAACTTCTGATATACTCATAGCATATGATTCTCAATGCCAACCATAAGAATTACTCTCTATATTAGCACTTAACTATCGATTAGGTATTTATTGTTGTTGAGGAATAAACATGCTGAGTATTGAGAGTTTCTGAATAAAAATCATTCTGCAAACTTCTTAAATACTCATAACATATGATTCTAAATGGCAACCATAAGAAGTGCTCTGCATATTAGCATTTAACTATCGATTACGGTATTTATTGTTGTTGAGCAATAAAGATGCTGAGTATTGAGAGTTTCTAATAAAAATCATTCTGCAAACTTCTGATATACTCAATAGCATATGATTCTCAATTCCAACCATAAGAATTACTCTCTATATTAGCACTTAACTATCGATTAGGTATTTATTGTTGTTAAGGAATAAACATGCTGAGTATTGATAGTTTCTGAATAAAAATCATTCTGCAAACTTCTGAAATACTCATAACATATGATTCTAAATGGCAACCATAAGAAGTGCTCTGCATATTAGCATTTAACTATCGAATACGGTATTTATTGTTGTTGAGCAATAAAGATGCTGAGTATTGAGAGTTTCTGAATGGAACTCATTCTTCAAACTTCTGAAATACTCATAGCATATGATTCGCAATGGCAACCATAAGAATTGCTCTGCATATTAGCATTTAACTACCGATTACGGTATTTATTGTTGTTGAGCAATAAAGATGCTGAGTATTGAGAGTTTCTAATAAAAATCATTCTGCAACTTCTGATATACTCATAGCATATGATTCTCAATGCCAACCATAAGAATTACTCTCTATATTAGCACTTAACTATCGATTAGGTATTTATTGTTGTTGAGGAATAAACATGCTGAGTATTGAGAGTTTCTGAATAAAATCATTCTGCAAACTTCTTAAATACTCATAACATATGATTCTAAATGGCAACCATAAGAAGTGCTCTGCATATTAGCATTTAACTATCGATTACGGTATTTATTGTTGTTGAGCAATAAAGATGCTGAGTATTGAGAGTTTCTAATAAAAATCATTCTGCAAACTTCTGATATACTCATAGCATATGATTCTCAATGCCAACCATAAGAATTACTCTCTATATTAGCACTTAACTATCGATTAGGTTTTATTGTTGTTGAGGAATAAACATGCTGAGTATTGAGAGTTTCTGAATGGAAACCATTCTGCAAATTTCCGAAATACTCATAACAAATGATTCGCAATGGCAACCATTAGAATTGCTCTGTATATTAGCATTTAACTACCGATTACGGTATTTATTGTTGTTGAAACGTAAAGATGCGGAGTATTGAGAGTTTCTGAATGGAACTCATTCTTCAAACTTCTGAAATACTCATAGCATATGATTCGCAATGGCAACCATAAGAATTGCTCTGCATATTAGCATTTAACTACCGATTACGGTATTTATTGTTGTTGAGCCGTAAAGATGCTGAGTATTGAGGGTTTCTGAATGAAAATCATTCTGCAAACGTCTGAAATGCTCATAGCATATGATTCTAAATGCCAACCATAAGAATTACTCTCTATATTAGCACTTAATTATCGATTAGGTATTTATTGTTGTTGAGGAATAAACATGCTGAGTATTGAGAGTTTCTGAATGGAACTCATTCTTCAAACTTCTGAAATACTCATAGCACATGATTCGCAATGGCAACCATTAGAATTGCTCTGTATATTAGCATTTAACTACCGATTACGGTATTTATTGTTGTTGACCAGTAAAGATGCTGAGTATTGAGAGTTTCTGAATGAAAATCATTTTTAAAATTTCCGAAATACTTATAGTATATGATTCTCAATGGCAACCATAAGAAGTGCTCTGCATATTAGCATTTAACTATCGATTACGGTATTTATTGTTGTTGAGCAATAAAGATGCTGAGTATTGAGAGTTTCTAAATCAAAATCATTTTTAAAATTTCCGAAATACTTAGAGTATACGATTGTCAATGGCGATAATATGAATTTTTGTGTATATTAGCATTCAACTGTCGATTACGGTATTTATTATCGTTGGAGGAATAAACATGCTGAGTATTGAGAGATTCTGAATAAAAATCATTCTGCAAACTTCTGAAATACTCATAACATATGATTCTAAATGGCAACCATAAGAAGTACTCTGCATATTAGCATTTAACTATCGATTAGGTATTTATTGTAGTTGATGAATAAACATGCTGAGTATTGAGAGTTTCTGAATAAAAATCATTCTGCAAACTTCTGAAATACTCATAACATATGATTCTAAATGGCAACCATAAGAAGTGCTCTGCATATTAGCATTTAACTATCGATTACGGTATTTATTGTTGTTGAGCAATAAAGATGCTGAGTATTGAGAGTTTCTAATAAAAATCATTCTGCAAACTTCTGTATACTCATAGCATATGATTCTCAATTCCAACCATAAGAATTACTCTCTATATTAGCACTTAACTATCGATTAGGTATTTATTGTTGTTAAGGAATAAACAAGCTGAGTATTGAGAGTTTCTGAATAAAAATCATTCTGCAAACTTCTGAAATACTCATAACATATGATTCTAAATGGCAACCATAAGAAGTGCTCTGCATATTAGCATTTAACTATCGAATACGGTATTTATTGTTGTTGAGCAATAAAGATGCTGAGTATTGAGAGTTTCTAATAAAAATCATTCTGCAAACTTCTGATATACTCATAGCATATGATTCTCAATGCCAACCATAAGAATTACTCTCTATATTAGCACTTAACTATCGATTAGGTATTTATTGTTGTTGAGGAATAAACATGCTGAGTATTGAGAGTTTCTGAATGGAAACCATTCTGCAAATTTCCGAAATACTCATAACAAATGATTCGCAATGGCAACCATTAGAATTGCTCTGTATATTAGCATTTAACTACCGATTACGGTATTTATTGTTGTTGAGCCGTAAAGATGCGGAGTATTGAGAGTTTCTGAATGGAACTCATTCTTCAAACTTCTGAAATACTCATAGCATATGATTCGCAATGGCAACCATAAGAATTGCTCTGCATATTAGCATTTAACTACCGATTACGGTATTTATTGTTGTTGAGCCGTAAAGATGCTGAGTATTGAGGGTTTCTGAATGAAAATCATTCTGCAAACGTCTGAAATGCTCATAGCATATGATTCTAAATGCCAACCATAAGAATTACTCTCTATATTAGCACTTAATTATCGATTAGGTATTTATTGTTGTTGAGGAATAAACATGCTGAGTATTGAGAGTTTCTGAATGGAACTCATTCTTCAAACTTCTGAAATACTCATAGCACATGATTCGCAATGGCAACCATTAGAATTGCTCTGTATATTAGCATTTAACTACCGATTACGGTATTTATTGTTGTTGAGCCGTAAAGATGCGGAGTATTGAGAGTTTCTGAATGGAACTCATTCTTCAAACTTCTGAAATACTCATAGCATATGATTCGCAATGGCAACCATAAGAATTGCTCTGCATATTAGCATTTAACTACCGATTACGGTATTTATTGTTGTTGAGCCGTAAAGATGCTGAGTATTGAGGGTTTTCTGAATGAAAATCATTCTGCAAACGTCTGAAATGCTCATAGCATATGATTCTAAATGCCAACATAAGAATTACTCTCTATATTAGCACTTAATTATCGATTAGGTATTTATTGTTGTTGAGGAATAAACATGCTGAGTATTGAGAGTTTCTGAATGGAACTCATTCTTCAAACTTCTGAAATACTCATAGCACATGATTCGCAATGGCAACCATTAGAATTGCTCTGTATATTAGCATTTAACTACCGATTACGGTATTTATTGTTGTTGACCAGTAAAGATGCTGAGTATTGAGAGTTTCTGAATGAAAATCATTTTTAAAATTTCCGAAATACTTATAGTATATGATTCTCAATGGCAACCATAAGAAGTGCTCTGCATATTAGCATTTAACTATCGATTACGGTATTTATTGTTGTTGAGCAATAAAGATGCTGAGTATTGAGAGTTTCTAAATCAAAATCATTTTTAAAATTTCCGAAATACTTAGAGTATACGATTGTCAATGGCGATAATATGAATTTTTGTGTATATTAGCATTCAACTGTCGATTACGGTATTTATTATCGTTGAGGAATAAACATGCTGAGTATTGGAGAGATTCTGAATAAAAATCATTCTGCAAACTTCTGAAATACTCATAACATATGATTCTAAATGGCAACCATAAGAAGTACTCTGCATATTAGCATTTAGCTATCGATTAGGTATTTATTGTAGTTGATGAATAAACATGCTGAGTATTGAGAGTTTCTGAATAAAAATCATTCTGCAAACTTCTGAAATACTCATAACATATGATTCTAAATGGCAACCATAAGAAGTGCTCTGCATATTAGCATTTAACTATCGATTACGGTATTTATTGTTGTTGAGCAATAAAGATGCTGAGTATTGAGGGTTTCTGAATGAAAATCATTCTGCAAATTTCTGAAATGCTCATAGCATATGATTCTCAATGGCAAACATAAAAATTACTCTGAATATTAGCATTTAACTATCGATTACGGTATTTTATTGTTGTTGAGCCGTAAAGATGCTGAGTATTGAGGGTTTCTGAATGAAAATCATTCTGCAAACTTCTGAAATGCTCATAGCATATGATTCTAAATGCCAACCATAAGAATTACTCTCTATATTAGCACTTAATTATCGATTAGGTATTTATTGTTGTTGAGGAATAAACATGCTGAGTATTGAGAGTTTCTGAATGGAACTCATTCTTCAAACTTCTGAAATACTCATAGCACATGATTCGCAATGGCAACCATTAGAATTGCTCTGTATATTAGCATTTAACTACCGATTACGGTATTTATTGTTGTTGACCAGTAAAGATGCTGAGTATTGAGAGTTTCTGAATGAAAATCATTTTTAAAATTTCCGAAATACTTATAGTATATGATTCTCAATGGCAACCATAAGAAGTGCTCTGCATATTAGCATTTAACTATCGATTACGGTATTTATTGTTGTTGAGCAATAAAGATGCTGAGTATTGAGAGTTTCTAAATCAAAATCATTTTTAAAATTTCCGAAATACTTAGAGTATACGATTGTCAATGGCGATAATATGAATTTTTGTGTATATTAGCATTCAACTGTCGATTACGGTATTATTATCGTTGAGGAATAAACATGCTGAGTATTGAGAGATTCTGAATAAAAATCATTCTGCAAACTTCTGAAATACTCATAACATATGATTCTAAATGGCAACCATAAGAAGTACTCTGCCATATTAGCATTTAACTATCGATTAGGTATTTATTGTAGTTGATGAATAAACATGCTGAGTATTGAGAGTTTCTGAATAAAAATCATTCTGCAAACTTCTGAAATACTCATAACATATGATTCTAAATGGCAACCATAAGAAGTGCTCTGCATATTAGCATTTAACTATCGATTACGGTATTTATTGTTGTTGAGCAATAAAGATGCTGAGTATTGAGGGTTTCTGAATGAAAATCATTCTGCAAACTTCTGAAATGCTCATAGCATATGATTCTCAATGGCAAACATAAAAATTACTCTGAATATTAGCATTTAACTATCGATTACGGTATTTATTGTTGTTGAACCGTAAAGATGCTGAGTATTGAGAGTTTCTGAATGGAACTCATTCTTCAAACTTCTGAAATACTCATAGCATATGATTCGCAATGGCAACCATAAGAATTGCTCTGCATATTAGCATTTAACTACCGATTACGGTATTTATTGTTGTTGACCAGTAAAGATGCTGAGTATTGAGAGTTTCTGAATGGAACTCATTCTTCAAACTTCTGAAATACTCATAGCACATGATTCGCAATGGCAACCATTAGAATTGCTCTGTATATTAGCATTTAACTACCGATTACGGTATTTATTGTTGTTGACCAGTAAAGATGCTGAGTATTGAGAGTTTCTGAATGAAAATCATTTTTAAAATTTCCGAAATACTTATAGTATATGATTCTCAATGGCAACCATAAGAAGTGCTCTGCATATTAGCATTTAACTATCGATTACGGTATTTATTGTTGTTGAGCAATAAAGATGCTGAGTATTGAGAGTTTCTAAATCAAAATCATTTTTAAAATTTCCGAAATACTTAGAGTATACGATTGTCAATGGCGATAATATGAATTTTTGTGTATATTAGCATTCAACTGTCGATTACGGTATTTATTATCGTTGAGGAATAAACATGCTGAGTATTGAGAGATTCTGAATAAAAATCATTCTGCAAACTTCTGAAATACTCATAACATATGATTCTAAATGGCAACCATAAGAAGTACTCTGCATATTAGCATTTAACTATCGATTAGGTATTTATTGTAGTTGATGAATAAACATGCTGAGTATTGAGAGATTCTGAATAAAAATCATTCTGCAAACTTCTGAAATACTCATAACATATGATTCTAAATGGCAACCATAAGAAGTGCTCTGCATATTAGCATTTAACTATCGATTACGGTATTTATTGTTGTTGAGCAATAAAGATGCTGAGTATTGAGGGTTTCTGAATGAAAATCATTCTGCAAACTTCTGAAATGCTCATAGCATATGATTCTCAATGGCAAACATAAAAATTACTCTGAATATTAGCATTTAACTATCGATTACGGTATTTATTGTTGTTGAACCGTAAAGATGCGGAGTATTGAGAGTTTCTGAATGGAACTCATTCTTCAAACTTCTGAAATACTCATAGCATATGATTCGCAATGGCAACCATAAGAATTGCTCTGCATATTAGCATTTAACTATCGATTACGGTATTTATTGTTGTTGAGCAACAAACATGCTGAGTATTGAGAGTTTCTGAATGGAACTCATTCTTCAAACTTCTGAAATACTCATAGCATATGATTCGCAATGGCAAACATAAAAATTACTCTGAATATTAGCATTTAACTATCGATTACGGTATTTATTGTTGTTGAGCCGTAAAGATGCTGAGTATTGAGGATTTCTGAATGAAAATCATTCTGCAAACTTCTGAAATGCTCATAGCATATGATTCTAAATGCCAACCATAAGAATTACTCTCTATATTAGCACTTAATTATCGATTAGGTATTTATTGTTGTTGAGGAATAAACATGCTGAGTATTGAGAGTTTCAGAATGGAACTCATTCTTCAAACTTCTGAAATACTCATAGCACATGATTCGCAATGGCAACCATTAGAATTGCTCTGTATATTAGCATTTAACTACCGATTACGGTATTTATTGTTGTTGACCAGTAAAGATGCTGAGTATTGAGAGTTTCTGAATGAAAATCATTTTTAAAATTTCCGAAATACTTATAGTATATGATTCTCAATGGCAACCATAAGAAGTGCTCTGCATATTAGCATTTAACTATCGATTACGGTATTTATTGTTGTTGAGCAATAAAGATGCTGAGTATTGAGAGTTTCTAAATCAAAATCATTTTTAAAATTTCCGAAATACTTAGAGTATACGATTGTCAATGGCGATAATATGAATTTTTGTGTATATTAGCATTCAACTGTCGATTACGGTATTTATTATCGTTGAGGAATAAACATGCTGAGTATTGAGAGATTCTGAATAAATATCATTCTGCAAACTTCTGAAATACTCATAACATATGATTCTAAATGGCAACCATAAGAAGTACTCTGCATATTAGCATTTAACTATCGATTAGGTATTTATTGTAGTTGATGAATAAACATGCTGAGTATTGAGAGTTTCTGAATAAAAATCATTCTGCAAACTTCTGAAATACTCATAACATATGATTCTAAATGGCAACCATAAGAAGTGCTCTGCATATTAGCATTTAACTATCGATTACGGTATTTATTGTTGTTGAGCAATAAAGATGCTGAGTATTGAGGGTTTCTGAATGAAAATCATTCTGCAAACTTCTGAAATGCTCATAGCATATGATTCTCAATGGCAAACATAAAAATTACTCTGAATATTAGCATTTAACTATCGATTACGGTATTTATTGTTGTTGAGCCGTAAAGATGCGGAGTATTGAGAGTTTTCTGAATGGAACTCATTCTTCAAACTTCTGAAATACTCATAGCATATGATTCGCAATGGCAACCATAAGAATTGCTCTGCATATTAGCATTTAACTACCGATTACGGTATTTATTGTTGTTGACCAGTAAAGATGCTGAGTATTGAGAGTTTCTGAATGAAAATCATTTTTAAAATATCCGAAATACTTATAGTATATGATTCGCAATGGCAACCATTAGAATTGCTCTGTGTATTAGCATTTAACTACCGATTACGGTATTTATTGTTGTTGACCAGTAAATATGCTGAGTATTGAGAGTTTCTGAATGAAAATCATTTTTAAAATTTCCGAAATACTTATAGTATATGATTCTCAATGGCAACCATAAAAATTACTCTGAATAGTAGCATTTAACTATCGATTACGGTATTTATTGTTGTTGAGCAACAAACATGCTGAGTATTGAGAGTTTCTGAATGGAACTCATTCTTCAAACTTCTGAAATACTCATAGCATATGATTCGCAATGGCAACCATTAGAATTGCTCTGTATATTACCATTTAACTACCGATTACGGTATTTATTGTTGTTGACCAGTAAAGATGCTGAGTATTGAGAGTTTCTGAATGAAAATCATTTTTAAAATTTCCGAAATACTTATAGTATATGATTCTCAATGGCAACCATAAGAAGTGCTCTGCATATTAGCATTTAACTATCGATTACGGTATTTATTGTTGTTGAGCAATAAAGATGCTGAGTATTGAGAGTTTCTAAATCAAAATCATTTTTAAAATTTCCGAAATACTTAGAGTATACGATTGTCAATGGCGATAATATGAATTTTTGTGTATATTAGCATTCAACTGTCGATTACGGTATTTATTATCGTTGAGGAATAAACATGCTGAGTATTGAGAGATTCTGAATAAAAATCATTCTGCAAACTTCTGAAATACTCATAACATATGATTCTAAATGGCAACCATAAGAAGTACTCTGCATATTAGCATTTAACTATCGATTAGGTATTTATTGTAGTTGATGAATAAACATGCTGAGTATTGAGAGTTTCTGAATAAAAATCATTCTGCAAACTTCTGAAATACTCATAACATATGATTCTAAATGGCAACCATAAGAAGTGCTCTACATATTAGCATTTAACTATCGATTACGGTATTTATTGTTGTTGAGCAATAAAGATGCTGAGTATTGAGGGTTTCTGAATGAAAATCATTCTGCAAACTTCTGAAATGCTCATAGCATATGATTCTCAATGGCAAACATAAAAATTACTCTGAATATTAGCATTTAACTATCGATTACGGTATTTATTGTTGTTGAGCCGTAAAGATGCGGAGTATTGAGAGTTTCTGAATGGAACTCATTCTTCAAACTTCTGAAATACTCATAGCATATGATTCGCAATGGCAACCATAAGAATTGCTCTGCATATTAGCATTTAACTACCGATTACGGTATTTATTGTTGTTGACCAGTAAAGATGCTGAGTATTGAGAGTTTCTGAATGAAAATCATTTTTAAAATTTCCGAAATACTTATAGTATATGATTCGCAATGGCAACCATTAGAATTGCTCTGTGTATTAGCATTTAACTACCGATTACGGTATTTATTGTTGTTGACCAGTAAATATGCTGAGTATTGAGAGTTTCTGAATGAAAATCATTTTTAAAATTTCCGAAATACTTATAGTATATGATTCTCAATGGCAACCATAAAAATTACTCTGAATAGTAGCATTTAACTATCGATTACGGTATTTATTGTTGTTGAGCAACAAACATGCTGAGTATTGAGAGTTTCTGAATGGAACTCATTCTTCAAACTTCTGAAATACTCATAGCATATGATTCGCAATGGCAACCATTAGTATTGCTCTGCATATTAGCACTTAACTACCGATTACGGTATTTATTGTTGTTGAGCCGTAAAGATGCGGAGTATTGAGAGTTTCTGAATGGAACTCATTCTTCAAACTTCTGAAATACTCATAGCATATGATTCGCAATGGCAACCATAAGAATTGCTCTGCATATTAGCATTTAACTACCGATTACGGTATTTATTGTTGTTGACCAGTAAAGATGCTGAGTATTGAGAGTTTCTGAATGAAAATCATTTTTAAAATTTCCGAAATACTTATAGTATATGATTCTCAATGGCAACCGTAAAAATTACTCTGAATAGCAGCATTTAACTATCGATTACGGTATTTATTGTTGTTGAGCAACAAACATGCTGAGTATTGAGAGTTTCTGAATGGAACTCATTCTTCAAACTTCTGAAATACTCATAGCATATGATTCGCAATGGCAACCATTAGAATTGCTCTGTATATTAGCATTTAACTACCGATTACGGTATTTATTGTTGTTGACCAGTAAAGATGCTGAGTAATTGAGAGTTTCTGAATGAAAATCATTTTTTAAAATTTCCGAAATACTTATAGTATATGATTCTCAATGGCAACCATAAAAATTACTCTGAATAGCAGCATTTAACTATCGATTACGGTATTTATTGTTGTTGAGCAACAAACATGCTGAGTATTGAGAGTTTCTGAATGGAAACCATTCTGCAAATTTCCGAAATACTCATAACATATGATTCGCAATGGCAGCCATAAGAATTGCTCTGCATATTAGCATTTAACTACCGATTACGGTATTTATTGTTGTTGAGCCGTAAAGATGCTGAGTATTGAGGGTTTCTGAATGAAAATCATTTTTAAAATTTCCGAAATACTTATAGTATATGATTCTCAATGGCAACCATAAAAATTACTCTGAATAGTAGCATTTAACTATCGATTACGGTATTATTGTTGTTGAGCAACAAACATGCTGAGTATTGAGAGTTTCTGAATGGAACTCATTCTTCAAACTTCTGAAATACTCATAGCATATGATTCGCAATGGCAACCATTAGAATTGCTCTGTGTATTAGCATTTAACTACCGATTACGGTATTTATTGTTGTTGACCAGTAAATATGCTGAGTATTGAGAGTTTCTGAATGAAAATCATTTTTAAAATTTCCGAAATACTTATAGTATATGATTCTCAATGGCAACCATAAAAATTACTCTGAATAGTAGCATTTAACTATCGATTACGGTATTTATTGTTGTTGAGCAACAAACATGCTGAGTATTGAGAGTTTCTGAATGGAACTCATTCTTCAAACTTCTGAAATACTCATAGCATATGATTCGCAATGGCAACCATTAGAATTGCTCTGCATATTAGCACTTAACTACCGATTACGGTATTTATTGTTGTTGAGCCGTAAAGATGCGGAGTATTGAGAGTTTCTGAATGGAACTCATTCTTCAAACTTCTGAAATACTCATAGCATATGATTCGCAATGGCAACCATAAGAATTGCTCTGCATATTAGAATTTAACTACCGATTACGGTATTTATTGTTGTTGACCAGTAAAGATGCTGAGTATTGAGAGTTTCTGAATGAAAATCATTTTTAAAATTTCCGAAATACTTATAGTATATGATTCTCAATGGCAACCGTAAAAAATACTCTGAATAGCAGCATTTAACTATCGATTACGGTATTTATTGTTGTTGAGCAACAAACATGCTGAGTATTGAGAGTTTCTGAATGGAACTCATTCTTCAAACTTCTGAAATACTCATAGCATATGATTCGCAATGGCAACCATTAGAATTGCTCTGTATATTAGCATTTAACTACAGATTACGGTATTTATTGTTGTTGGCCAGTAAAGATGCTGAGTAATTGAGAGTTTCTGAATGAAAATCATTTTTAAAATTTCCGAAATACTTATAGTATATGATTCTCAATGGCAACCATAAAAATTACTCTGAATAGCAGCATTTAACTATCGATTACGGTATTTATTGTTGTTGAGCAACAAACATGCTGAGTATTGAGAGTTTCTGAATGGAAACCATTCTGCAAATTTCCGAAATACTCATAACATATGATTCGCAATGGCAGCCATAAGAATTGCTCTGCATATTAGCATTTAACTACCGATTACGGTATTTATTGTTTTGAGCCGTAAAGATGCTGAGTAATTGAGAGTTTCTGAATGAAAATCATTTTTAAAATTTCCGAAATACTTATAGTATATGATTCTCAATGGCAACCATAAAAATTACTCTGAATAGCAGCATTTAACTATCGATTACGGTATTTATTGTTGTTGAGCAACAAACATGCTGAGTATTGAGAGTTTCTGAATGGAACTCATTCTTCAAACTTCTGAAATACTCATAGCATATGATTCGCAATGGCAACCATTAGAATTGCTCTGTATATTAGCATTTAACTACCGATTACGGTATTTATTGTTGTTGACCAGTAAAGATGCTGAGTAATTGAGAGTTTCTGAATGAAAATCATTTTTAAAATTTCCGAAATACTTATAGTATATGATTCTCAATGGCAACCATAAAAATTACTCTGAATAGCAGCATTTAACTATCGATTACGGTATTTATTGTTGTTGAGCAACAAACATGCTGAGTATTGAGAGTTTCTGAATGGAAACCATTCTGCAAATTTCCGAAATACTCATAACATATGATTCGCAATGGCAGCCATAAGAATTGCTCTGCATATTAGCATTTAACTACCGATTACGGTATTTATTGTTGTTGAGCCGTAAAGATGCTGAGTATTGAGGGTTTCTGAATGAAAATCATTTTTAAAATTTCCGAAATACTTATAGTATATGATTCTCAATGGCAACCATAAAAATTACTCTGAATAGTAGCATTTAACTATCGATTACGGTATTTATTGTTGTTGAGCAACAAACATGCTGAGTATTGAGAGTTTCTGAATGGAACTCATTCTTCAAACTTCTGAAATACTCATAGCATATGATTCGCAATGGCAACCATTAGAATTGCTCTGTGTATTAGCATTTAACTACCGATTACGGTATTTATTGTTGTTGACCAGTAAATATGCTGAGTATTGAGAGTTTCTGAATGAAAATCATTTTTAAAATTTCCGAAATACTTATAGTATATGATTCTCAATGGCAACCATAAAAATTACTCTGAATAGTAGCATTTAACTATCGATTACGGTATTTATTGTTGTTGAGCAACAAACATGCTGAGTATTGAGAGTTTCTGAATGGAAACCATTCTGCAAATTTCCGAAATACTCATAACATATGATTCGCAATGGCAGCCATAAGAATTGCTCTGCATATTAGCATTTAACTACCGATTACGGTATTTATTGTTTTTGAGCCGTAAAGATGCTGAGTATTGAGGGTTTCTGAATGAAAATCATTCTGCAAACTTCTGAAATGCTCATAGCATATGATTCGCAATGGCAACCATTAGAATTGCTCTGCATATTAGAATTTAACTACCGATTACGGTATTTATTGTTGTTGACCAGTAAATATGCTGAGTATTGAGAGTTTCTGAATGAAAATCATTTTTAAAATTTCCGAAATACTTATAGTATATGATTCTCAATGGCAACCATAAAAATTACTCTGAATAGTAGCATTTAACTATCGATTACGGTATTTATTGTTGTTGAGCAACAAACATGCTGAGTATTGAGAGTTTCTGAATGGAAACCATTCTTCAAACTTCTGAAATACTCATAGCATATGATTCGCAATGGCAACCATTAGAATTGCTCTGCATATTAGCACTTAACTACCGATTACGGTATTTATTGTTGTTGAGCCGTAAAGATGCGGAGTATTGAGAGTTTCTGAATGGAACTCATTCTTCAAACTTCTGAAATACTCATAGCATATGATTCGCAATGGCAACCATAAGAATTGCTCTGCATATTAGAATTTAACTACCGATTACGGTATTTATTGTTGTTGACCAGTAAAGATGCTGAGTATTGAGAGTTTCTGAATGAAAATCATTTTTAAAATTTCCGAAATACTTATAGTATATGATTCTCAATGGCAACCGTAAAAAATACTCTGAATAGCAGCATTTAACTATCGATTACGGTATTTATTGTTGTTGAGCAACAAACATGCTGAGTATTGAGAGTTTCTGATGGAACTCATTCTTCAAACTTCTGAAATACTCATAGCATATGATTCGCAATGGCAACCATTAGAATTGCTCTGTATATTAGCATTTAACTACAGATTACGGTATTTATTGTTGTTGGCCAGTAAAGATGCTGAGTAATTGAGAGTTTCTGAATGAAAATCATTTTTAAAATTTCCGAAATACTTATAGTATATGATTCTCAATGGCAACCATAAAATTACTCTGAATAGCAGCATTTAACTATCGATTACGGTATTTATTGTTGTTGAGCAACAAACATGCTGAGTATTGAGAGTTTCTGAATGGAAACCATTCTGCAAATTTCCGAAATACTCATAACATATGATTCGCAATGGCAGCCATAAGAATTGCTCTGCATATTAGCATTTAACTACCGATTACGGTATTTATTGTTTTTGAGCCGTAAAGATGCTGAGTATTGAGGGTTCTGAATGAAAATCATTCTGCAAACTTCTGAAATGCTCATAGCATATGATTCGCAATGGCAACCATTAGAATTGCTCTGCATATTAGCATTTAACTACCGATTACGGTATTTATTGTTGTTGAGCCGTAAAGATGCGGAGTATTGAGAGTTTCTGAATGGAACTCATTCTTCAAACTTCTGAAATACTCATAGCATATGATTCGCAATGGCAACCATAAGAATTGCTCTGCATATTAGCATTTAACTACCGATTACGGTATTTATTGTTGTTGACCAGTAAAGATGCTGAGTATTGAGAGTTTCTGAATGAAAATCATTTTTAAAATTTCCGAAATACTTATAGTATATGATTCTCAATGGCAACCGTAAAAATTACTCTGAATAGCAGCATTTAACTATCGATTACGGCATTTATTGTTGTTGAGCAACAAACATGCTGAGTATTGAGAGTTTCTGAATGGAACTCATTCTTCAAACTTCTGAAATACTCATAGCATATGATTCGCAATGGCAACCATTAGAATTGCTCTGTATATTAGCATTTAACTATCGATTACGGTATTTATTGTTGTTGAGCAACAAACATGCTGAGTATTGAGAGTTTCTGAATGGAAGCCATTCTGCAAATTTCCGAAATACTCATAATATATGATTCGCAATGGCAACCATAAGAATTGCTCTGCATATTAGCATTTAACTACCGATTACGGTATTTATTGTTGTTGACCAGTAAAGATGCTGAGTATTGAGAGTTTCTGAATGAAAATCATTTTTAAAATTTCCGAAATACTTATAGTATATGATTCTCAATGGCAACCATAAGAATTGCTCTGCATATTAGCATTTAACTACCGATTACGGTATTTATTGTTGTTGAGCCGTAAAGATGCGGAGTATTGAGAGTTTCTGAATGGAACTCATTCTTCAAACTTCTGAAATACTCATAGCATATGATTCGCAATGGCAACCATAAGAATTGCTCTGCATATTAGCATTTAACTACCGATTACGGTATTTATTGTTGTTGACCAGTAAAGATGCTGAGTATTGAGAGTTTCTGAATGAAAATCATTTTTAAAATTTCCGAAATACTTATAGTATATGATTCTCAATGGCAACCATAAAAATTACTCTGAATAGCAGCATTTAACTATCGATTACGGTATTTATTGTTGTTGAGCAACAAACATGCTGAGTATTGAGAGTTTCTGAATGGAAACCATTCTGCAAATTTCCGAAATACTCATAACATATGATTCGCAATGGCAACCATAAGAATTGCTCTGCATATTAGCATTTAACTACCGATTACGGTATTTATTGTTGTTGAGCCGTAAAGATGCGGAGTATTGAGAGTTTCTGAATGGAACTCATTCTTCAAACTTCTGAAATACTCATAGCATATGATTCGCAATGGCAACCATAAGAATTGCTCTGCATATTAGCATTTAACTACCGATTACGGTATTTATTGTTGTTGACCAGTAAAGATGCTGAGTATTGAGAGTTTCTGAATGAAAATCATTTTTAAAATTTCCGAAATACTTATAGTATATGATTCTCAATGGCAACCGTAAAAATTACTCTGAATAGCAGCATTTAACTATCGATTGCGGTATTTATTGTTGTTGAGCAACAAACATGCTGAGTATTGAGAGTTTCTGAATGGAACTCATTCTTCAAACTTCTGAAATACTCATAGCATATGATTCGCAATGGCAACCATTAGAATTGCTCTGTATATTAGCATTTAACTACCGATTACGGTATTTGTTGTTGTTGACCAGACTAGGCACATATCCACTCCAATTCTTTCCGCTCCCAACTTTGCAAATTAGCGTTAGTAGTCTTATGAGGGCAGTCACAACGTCCATCCATTCACAAAAATTTAATACGAAATTAAGAGGAAGGAGTTACCCGAACGAACGCTTTTCCGTAATCGGTATAATCTTAATCTAATAATCCGTTGTCATAGGATAGAGAAATGTGCGACATAATTCAGCAATGTATAACCTATCGAAAGAGGTATTAAGAGGCCTTCTGACGACCTGTCAATCCATCCGACATTTGTCGCAGTGTTAAATCAAAATTTTTAAAGCCTAATCCTTTATGGTCCAGTAGATTATTTTAATGCAGAAAAACTGGGAATCAGTCAAATAACGAGAAAAACAGTTGAGAGCCGGTAGAGTGGAAGAAACCTGGAATGGGGCGTTTTGATTGTATTCTACGGAAAACATGAGACTGATTGATGGTTTTCGTTGATGTAGGTCAGCTTGAAATATGGTTAGAAATTTGGAACGTCTTCAAATATAAAGAATGATCTTTTATTGATAACTCATGCCTCAGCAGAAAACATGGGATTGATAGCTATGCTTGTCGTTAATGAGCAGAAGATTCCGTCTTCGTGTGGTCTGAGAAACAGCTCACTGAGAACCTGCTATGAATAGTCGATTTCTAGTTGATGCTAGTGCAAATGTATGTCTTTCGATAATCGCTTCTCATGGAAAAGCACCTCATGAAAAATACAGCCTATTTTCTAAGTTCAAGTAATGCTACTTCTCACTATGGAATTGTGCTAGAACACAAGTGAACTCTCTGCAGAGATATACAAGTAATGCCACACGGAATTTCTCACCAGTCAGTGAAACTGTTAGCATTGGTGTGAGTGTTATTTCTACCAATATAAGAAAAGGAGAAAATAAAAGAAGAAAGCCCGGGTGTACTTCAAATAATTGTACTTTTTTGATGACAGTTTCACTGCAGAATTGACTAGGTAACAGATAGTATTCACCCGTTCCTGAGGTCTAGGTGATTTTCGGAGATGCTGGATGTTGTGTTGAAGTTCTAATCGGTTAAAATCTTTTCTACCAAAGAAAATACATTGGACGCTTTCAACAAATAATCCAAAACTTTTCTAAATGGATCCAATGCCTCTACTTGCAAATACAGCTAGTTCTTTTTTATTCCCCGGTGAAGCCACGGTTAAGAGGTCTCATACGGAGTTCATGCTGCTTTTATTCTTCACGCGAGCGGAACCTTTTGGACAACTTGGCAGTGCGTCATCACATGAGGACACAACGATTTGCTAAGCAAAGATTCGACGTTTTGAATAACTTTTAACTTGCAACACGCTTTCACCAATAAAGCAAACTAAATGCTGCGCTATTGCCCTCTACAGCACATAAATGGGGATATACGCAATAATGTTGCCATCAAATGTGTAGGTGGTTCAATGGTGGAATTCTAGCTGTCCCATTCTATTCACAGCACAAAGTGCATGGCAGAGCTGTGTCTTGCCGCATCTTCATTGAGTCAGATACAATCGATCTCGTGGCAAACGCGCATTCTAACATGAACCACCGATACCCGTTTGTTGCTTGCATTCGCGTGCCCTGTGAACTCATGAGACACCCAAATAATTGCTGCTTCCAACTTATAATAAAATATCACTCGTCATAGTTAATGTTATTATTTGAATTGAAAACCTATGTAATACACAAATCTTGCTAACTATAATTAAGTCGTTTTATTCTATTAAACAGAATTTCGTTTAGCACGAGGCCAGTTTTATATTGTATCGTTTACGTTTGCGATCGCACTGAATTCTATTGTTTTTTTACGGATTATTTTAAAAATGCTCTCGTTGACAGTTGATTGCTAGTAGCATCGATAAGTACAAAAGATGCTGAGAGAAAGGTAAGGCAAGGAGTACGGATGGTGTGGTGTATAACTCGTGACTTCCCGGATAGGGCAATCTCAGGTTGGAAGTTCACCTACGGTTCCGAGTTTTCCAAATATCTCAGTACCATAACAGCTATATTCTCTTAAATGTAGACGATAAATAACAACTACAGTAATCTTTAGCACGTACGTTTCTTAACATGTTAAGTCTCATTAGACCATCAAGGGTAACTCACAGTCCCAAAAGCCTCTACCTCAACATTGGATGTAGGAATCCCCAAAAGGATAATGCAATAATGAAATAGACGACATCATAGTAAACAGAAGATTCGGCCTAACCGATGTCGCAGTTGTCGAAAACTTTACATGGTATCAGACCATCACATTCGTTGCGCAAAATTCATTTTTTCACGAAAAGGTAAGAAAGGCGCAGTGTTCAAAAACGAAATCCTAAACTTGTCGTTGTTGGGATTTACTCAAATCACTAGCGGTTCTATGGAAAGATCTGTTATTGAGAACATCGAGGTAGAATATAACCGAGTTATTCAACATCTTCATGTTAATGCTCTAAGCGCCGAGTGTTCGAAAGTCACCACGGGACGTCTTTCTCCAGAAACACTCAAGTTAATGCGTCAACCTGGTATCGCGCGAGCTACAAGCAACCGACACCTCACGTTAAAACTCGCAAAACTGTGCAGAAAGGTAATAAAAAAAAAGAAAAAAAAAGGTAATCGTGGCTTTCGCGATTCATGAAACGTTGGTAATGGCTCTTTTTAAATTAGTATCACCTGCAATGTCGTTTATCTCTAAGTGACTCAAGCAGGCACCGTTAAGGTCTTCTCATGTTCGACTATTATAGTTCTAATGTGATAAGCGCTTTTATTTTTTGTTCAGATGGTAGAAACGAGCAAATTGCTGGATTGGCTGTAGTGTGGCATGCGTTTATTATTAGCTGTCTGGACTGTCTACGTAACCCCGTTCTAACAGCGCTTACATAATGTAGACTTTCGATATTACCGCTTGCTGAAACCTATTCCATCTCATCTCACTGACACCCGAATGTCATTGTACTGTCTACATAATGCGCTTTCCTACAGCGCTTACATAATGGAGTCTCTCGCTACTACGGCTTGCTGAAACATATACCAGCTCATCTCACTAACACTAGAATGTCATTGTACTGTCTACGTAACGCGCTTTCCTACAGCGCTTACATAATGGAGTCTTTCGCTACTACCGCTTGCTGAAACCTATTCCCATCTCATCTCACTGACACCCGAATGTCAATGTACTGCCTACGTAACGCACGTTCCAACACCGCTTACATAAAGGAGTCTCTCGCTACTACCGCTTGCTGAAACATATACCAGCTCATCTCACTAACACTAGAATGTCGCTGGACTGTCTACGTAACGTAGTTCTAACACCGCTTACACAATGAAGTCTTTCGATACTACCGCTGGCTGAAACATATGCCAGGTCATCTCATTAGCACCCTAATGTATCTGTACTGCCTACGTAACGCCCGTTCCAACACCGCTTACATAATGGAGTATTTCGATATTACCGCTTGCTGAAACATATACCAACTCATCTCACTGACACCCGAATGCCACTGTACTGTCTACGTAACGCCCGTTCTAACAGCGCTTACATAATGGACTGTTTCGATATTACCGCTTGCTGAAACATATACCAACTCATCTCATTAGCACCCTTATGTATCTGTACTGCCTACGTAACGCCCGTTCCAACACCGCTTACATAATGGAGTATTTCGATATTACCGCTTGCTGAAACATATACCAACTCATCTCACTGACACCCGAATGCCACTGTACTGTCTACGTAACGCCCGTTCTAACAGCGCTTACATAATGGACTGTTTCGATATTACCGCTTGCTGAAACATATACCAACTCATCTCACTGGCACTCGAATGTCGCTGGACTGTCTACGTAACGTAGTTCTAACACCGCTTACACAATGAAGTCTTTCGATACTACCGCTGGCTGAAACATATGCCAGGTCATCTCATTAGCACCCTAATGTATCTGTACTGCCTACGTAACGCCCGTTCCAACACCGCTTACATAATGGAGTATTTCGATATTACCGCTTGCTGAAACATATACCAGCTAATCTCACTAACACTAGAATGTTATTGTACTGTCTAAGTAACGCGCGTTCCTACAGCGCTTAGATAATGGAGTTTCTCGCTACTACCGCTTGCTGAAACAAATACCAGCTCATCTCGCTTACACTAGAATGTCATTGTACTGTCTACGTAACGCGCGTTCTAACAGCGCTTAGATAATGGGGTCTCTCGCTACTACCGCTTGCTGAAACATATACCAGCTCATCTCACTAACATTAGAATGTCATTGTACTGTCTACGTAACGCGCGTTCCTACAGCGCTTACATAATGGAGTATTTCGCTACTACCGCTTGCTGAAACATATGCCAGCTCATCTCATTAGCACCCTAATGTATCTGTACTGCCTACGTAACGTCCTTTCCAACACCGCTTACATAATGGGGTATTTCGATATTACCGCTTGCTGAAACATATACCAGCTCATCTCAATAACACTAGAATGCCATTTTACTGTCTACGTAACGCGAGTTCTTACAGCGCTTACATAATGGAATATTTCGATATTACCGCTTGCTGAAACATATACCAACTCATCTCACTGACACCCGAATGCCACTGTACTGTCTACGTAACGCCCGTTCTAACAGCGCTTACATAATGGACTGTTTCGATATTACCGCTTGCTGAAACATATACCAACTCATCTCACTGGCACCCGAATGTCGCTGCACTGTCTACGTAACGTAGTTCTAACACCGCTTACACAATGGAGTCTTTCGATACTACCGCTTGCTGAAACATATGCCAGCTCATCTCATTAGCACCCTAATGTATCTGTACTGCCTACGTAACGCCCGTTCCAACACCGCTTACATAATGGAGTAATTCGATATTACCGCTTGCTGAAACATATACCAGCTCATCTCACTAACACTAGAATGCCATTATACTGTCTACGTAACGCGAGTTCTTACAGCGCATACATAATGGAGTATTTCGATATTACCGCTTGCTGAAACATATAACAACTCATCTCACTGACACCCGAATGCCACTGTACTGTCTACGTAACGCCCGTTCTAACAGCGCTTACATAATGGAGTATTTCGATATTCCCGCTTGCTGAAACATATGCCAGCTCATCCCATTAACACCCTAATGTCTCTGTACTGCCTACGTAACGCCCGTTCCAACGCCGCTTACATAATGGAGTATTTCGATATTACCGCTTGCTGAAACATATACCAACTCATCTCACTAACACTAGATGCTGAAACATATACCAGCTCATCTAACTAACACTAGAATCTCTCTGGGCTGTCTAGGTAACGTGGTTCTAACAGCGCTTACATAATGCAGACTTTCGTCTTTAGGTTCTTAACGTTAAGCATTGCTGCTTTTTAGAATACTGACGTTTAATCACTAGCCAAGTTATCGATCGATAAACCATTAATGAGATAAACTTGCACTTTTTATTCCTGATAAAATAACGTGCTCCAGCGAAAACGCATGTTTCCAGTGATTGCTTTATGGTGAAACTCGTCTCATCAATGTCACACATTTTTTGAAATAATGTTTTCCAAAGTAGTAGCATTTTATTGGAGCACTATTTTGTTCATCTAGTCATGTTATTGGCGAAGAAATTCTTTTAAGTTTAATATAGTTACGCATTCATCTTTTGCACTAAATTGTTTTGCCAATATTCGGTTTTATGTTGGCACTGACTGTTTTTTGTTGGGTTAGATGAATTTCGTAATCCCAGTCTTTACGCTTCGTTAATTCAAATCATGTTCTATTTCATAAAGTATTTTCTGGATCTCGTTCATCATTTTGCAACATGTTTAGACGAGTGGGTACTCTTGACAAAAGATAGCGGATTTTTGAAGAATATTTCAGCTATCACTTCACGCTTTTGAGTGAATCCAATTCTCTTTTTTGAAATTAATTTCTAATACGCTAATTCTAACAACTCTTATGCGAGGGCAGCACGTCGAGAGTGGACGAGTTTCATGAGTTTTTCTTAGGAGTCCTATCGCGATCACTATTAGGCACGTGGGTCATTCGGCTATGTTGAAGAGTTCTAAAAGCTTTTTTTTTGCATTTTAGCTTTGCTTTATGCCCTTCCGAATCGGTGTTTGCTAAGAGAATTCTTATGTCGAATATTTTGTTGTTTAGCTTTCCCATTTTTCTTCGTTGAATGGTAAGATCGCCAGTATTACCACCACTTTCGTAAGCAGTTGCTAATTCCACACCTGGGCGAAAAATCAATTTTGAACGATAACAGCTTTCGTTCACCTAATTTTCTGGAGTATTCTTTCTAAGCATGTCGATGTTCTTTCTACAAAAATTGAAAGTGTCAAACTTTTCAATTTTGTGCAGCTATGATCATCACCTATAGCACTGTCAAAAAGTACACGGAATGCTGCAATGTAATTGTTTTGAAGTTTTCTGCATGGAAAAAAGTGGA
>NW_028294253.1:0-43560 GCF_964341445.2 Mesoplodon mirus | reverse complement strand
CTCGTTGCTTATGCTAATATTATAGAAGCAGCATCGTACCTGTTTATTGTTCCATTGGTTCGTTATTTATTTCATGCTACTCTTTAGTTCGATTCATTGCGAATCTCTCTCCACAGCTTCTCCTTTCAAAGACTCTCTACAAATGCGGTAATAACTATGTTTCTCGTTGCTTATGCTAATATGATAGAAGCAGCATCGTACCTGTTTATTGTTCCATTGGTTCGTTATTTATTTCATGCTATTCTTTAGTTCGATTCATTGCGAATCTCTCTCTCCAGCTTCTCGTTTCAAAGACTCTCTACAAATACGGTAATAACTATGTTTCTCGTTGCTAATGCTAATATGATAGAAGCAGCATCGTACCTGTTTATTGTTCCATTGGTTCGTTATTTATTTCATGCTATTCTTTAGTTCGATTCATTGCGAATCTCTCTCTACAGCTTCTCGTTTCAAAGACTCTCTACAAATACGGTAATAACTATGTTTCTCGTTGCTTATGCTAATATGATAGAAGCAGCATCGTACCTGTTTATTGTCCCATTGGTTCGTTATTTATTTCATGCTACTCTTTAGTTCGATTCATTGCAAATCTCTCTCTACAGCTTCTCGTTTCAAAGACTCTCTACAAATACGGTAATAACTATGTTTCTCGTTGCTTATGCTAATATTATAGAAGCAGCATCGTACCTGTTTATTGTTCCATTGGTTCGTTATTTATTTCATGCTATTCTTTAGTTCGATTCATTGCGAATCTCTCTCTACAGCTTCTCGTTTCAAAGACTCTCTACAAATACGGTAATAACTATGTTTCTCGTTGCTTATGCTAATATGATAGAAGCAGCATCGTACCTGTTTATTGTTCCATTGGTTCGTTATTTATTTCAAGCTATTCTTTAGTTCGATTCATTGCGAATCTCTCTCTACAGCTTCTCGTTTCAAAGACTCTCTACAAATACGGTAATAACTATGTTTCTCGTTGCTTATGCTAATATGATAGAAGCAGCATCGTACCTGTTTATTGTTCCATTGGTTCGTTATTTATTTCAAGCTACTCTTTAGTTCGATTCATTGCGAATCTCTCTCTACAGCTTCTCGTTTCAAAGACTCTCTACAAATACGGTAATAACTATGTTTCTCGTTGCTTATGCTAATATGATAGAAGCAGCATCGTACCTGTTTATTGTTCCATTGGTTCGTTATTTATTTCAAGCTACTCTTTAGTTCGATTCATTGCGAATCTCTCTCTCCAGCTTCTCGTTTCAAAGACTCTCTACAAATACGGTAATAACTATGTTTCTCGTTGCTAATGCTAATATGATAGAAGCAGCATCGTACCTGTTTATTGTTCCATTGGTTCGTTATTTATTTCATGCTATTCTTTAGTTCGATTCATTGCGAATCTCTCTCTACAGCTTCTCGTTTCAAAGACTCTCTACAAATACGGTAATAACTATGTTTCTCGTTGCTTATGCTAATATTATAGAAGCAGCATCGTACCTGTTTATTGTTCCATTGGTTCGTTATTTATTTCATGCTATTCTTTAGTTCGATTCATTGCGAATCTCTCTCTACAGCTTCTCGTTTCAAAGACTCTCTACAAATACGGTAATAACTATGTTTCTCGTTGCTTATGCTAATATGATAGAAGCAGCATCGTACCTGTTTATTGTTCCATTGGTTCGTTATTTATTTCAAGCTATTCTTTAGTTCGATTCATTGCGAATCTCTCTCTACAGCTTCTCGTTTCAAAGACTCTCTACAAATACGGTAATAACTATGTTTCTCGTTGCTTATGCTAATATGATAGAAGCAGCATCGTACCTGTTTATTGTTCCATTGGTTCGTTATTTATTTCAAGCTACTCTTTAGTTCGATTCATTGCGAATCTCTCTCTACAGCTTCTCGTTTCAAAGACTCTCTACAAATACGGTAATAACTATGTTTCTCGTTGCTTATGCTAATATGATAGAAGCAGCATCGTACCTGTTTATTGTTCCATTGGTTCGCTATTTATTTCAAGCTACTCTTTAGTTCGATTCATTGCGAATCTCTCTCTCCAGCTTCTCGTTTCAAAGACTCTCTACAAATACGGTAATAACTATGTTTCTCGTTGCTAATGCTAATATGATAGAAGCAGCATCGTACCTGTTTATTGTTCCATTGGTTCGTTATTTATTTCATGCTATTCTTTAGTTCGATTCATTGCGAATCTCTCTCTACAGCTTCTCGTTTCAAAGACTCTCTACAAATACGGTAATAACTATGTTTCTCGTTGCTTATGCTAATATGATAGAAGCAGCATCGTACCTGTTTATTGTCCCATTGGTTCGTTATTTATTTCATGCTACTCTTTAGTTCGATTCATTGCAAATCTCTCTCTACAGCTTCTCGTTTCAAAGACTCTCTACAAATACGGTAATAACTATGTTTCTCGTTGCTTATGCTAATATTATAGAAGCAGCATCGTACCTGTTTATTGTTCCATTGGTTCGTTATTTATTTCATGCTATTCTTTAGTTCGATTCATTGCGAATCTCTCTCTACAGCTTCTCGTTTCAAAGACTCTCTACAAATACGGTAATAACTATGTTTCTCGTTGCTTATGCTAATATGATAGAAGCAGCATCGTACCTGTTTATTGTTCCATTGGTTCGTTATTTATTTCAAGCTATTCTTTAGTTCGATTCATTGCGAATCTCTCTCTACAGCTTCTCGTTTCAAAGACTCTCTACAAATACGGTAATAACTATGTTTCTCGTTGCTTATGCTAATATGATAGAAGCAGCATCGTACCTGTTTATTGTTCCATTGGTTCGCTATTTATTTCAAGCTACTCTTTAGTTCGATTCATTGCGAATCTCTCTCTCCAGCTTCTCGTTTCAAAGACTCTCTACAAATACGGTAATAACTATGTTTCTCGTTGCTTATGCTAATATGATAGAAGCAGCATCGTACCTGTTTATTGTTCCATTGGTTCGTTATTTATTTCAAGCTACTCTTTAGTTCGATTCATTGCGAATCTCTCTCTACAGCTTCTCGTTTCAAAGACTCTCTACAAATACGGTAATAACTATGTTTCTCGTTGCTTATGCTAATATGATAGAAGCAGCATCGTACCTGTTTATTGTTCCATTGGTTCGCTATTTATTTCAAGCTACTCTTTAGTTCGATTCATTGCGAATCTCTCTCTCCAGCTTCTCGTTTCAAAGACTCTCTACAAATACGGTAATAACTATGTTTCTCGTTGCTAATGCTAATATGATAGAAGCAGCATCGTACCTGTTTATTGTTCCATTGGTTCGTTATTTATTTCATGCTATTCTTTAGTTCGATTCATTGCGAATCTCTCTCTACAGCTTCTCGTTTCAAAGACTCTCTACAAATACGGTAATAACTATGTTTCTCGTTGCTTATGCTAATATGATAGAAGCAGCATCGTACCTGTTTATTGTCCCATTGGTTCGTTATTTATTTCATGCTACTCTTTAGTTCGATTCATTGCAAATCTCTCTCTACAGCTTCTCGTTTCAAAGACTCTCTACAAATACGGTAATAACTATGTTTCTCGTTGCTTATGCTAATATTATAGAAGCAGCATCGTACCTGTTTATTGTTCCATTGGTTCGTTATTTATTTCAAGCTATTCTTTAGTTCGATTCATTGCGAATCTCTCTCTACAGCTTCTCGTTTCAAAGACTCTCTACAAATACGGTAATAACTATGTTTCTCGTTGCTTATGCTAATATGATAGAAGCAGCATCGTACCTGTTTATTGTTCCATTGGTTCGTTATTTATTTCAAGCTACTCTTTAGTTCGATTCATTGCGAATCTCTCTCTACAGCTTCTCGTTTCAAAGACTCTCTACAAATACGGTAATAACTATGTTTCTCGTTGCTTATGCTAATATGATAGAAGCAGCATCGTACCTGTTTATTGTTCCATTGGTTCGCTATTTATTTCAAGCTACTCTTTAGTTCGATTCATTGCGAATCTCTCTCTCCAGCTTCTCGTTTCAAAGACTCTCTACAAATACGGTAATAACTATGTTTCTCGTTGCTAATGCTAATATGATAGAAGCAGCATCGTACCTGTTTATTGTTCCATTGGTTCGTTATTTATTTCATGCTATTCTTTAGTTCGATTCATTGCGAATCTCTCTCTACAGCTTCTCGTTTCAAAGACTCTCTACAAATACGGTAATAACTATGTTTCTCGTTGCTTATGCTAATATGATAGAAGCAGCATCGTACCTGTTTATTGTCCCATTGGTTCGTTATTTATTTCATGCTACTCTTTAGTTCGATTCATTGCAAATCTCTCTCTACAGCTTCTCGTTTCAAAGACTCTCTACAAATACGGTAATAACTATGTTTCTCGTTGCTTATGCTAATATGATAGAAGCAGCATCGTACCTGTTTATTGTTCCATTGGTTCGTTATTTATTTCAAGCTATTCTTTAGTTCGATTCATTGCGAATCTCTCTCTACAGCTTCTCGTTTCAAAGACTCTCTACAAATACGGTAATAACTATGTTTCTCGTTGCTTATGCTAATATGATAGAAGCAGCATCGTACCTGTTTATTGTTCCATTGGTTCGTTATTTATTTCAAGCTACTCTTTAGTTCGATTCATTGCGAATCTCTCTCTACAGCTTCTCGTTTCAAAGACTCTCTACAAATACGGTAATAACTATGTTTCTCGTTGCTTATGCTAATATGATAGAAGCAGCATCGTACCTGTTTATTGTTCCATTGGTTCGCTATTTATTTCAAGCTACTCTTTAGTTCGATTCATTGCGAATCTCTCTCTCCAGCTTCTCGTTTCAAAGACTCTCTACAAATACGGTAATAACTATGTTTCTCGTTGCTAATGCTAATATGATAGAAGCAGCATCGTACCTGTTTATTGTTCCATTGGTTCGTTATTTATTTCATGCTATTCTTTAGTTCGATTCATTGCGAATCTCTCTCTACAGCTTCTCGTTTCAAAGACTCTCTACAAATACGGTAATAACTATGTTTCTCGTTGCTTATGCTAATATTATAGAAGCAGCATCGTACCTGTTTATTGTTCCATTGGTTCGTTATTTATTTCATGCTATTCTTTAGTTCGATTCATTGCGAATCTCTCTCTACAGCTTCTCGTTTCAAAGACTCTCTACAAATACGGTAATAACTATGTTTCTCGTTGCTTATGCTAATATGATAGAAGCAGCATCGTACCTGTTTATTGTTCCATTGGTTCGTTATTTATTTCAAGCTATTCTTTAGTTCGATTCATTGCGAATCTCTCTCTACAGCTTCTCGTTTCAAAGACTCTCTACAAATACGGTAATAACTATGTTTCTCGTTGCTTATGCTAATATGATAGAAGCAGCATCGTACCTGTTTATTGTTCCATTGGTTCGTTATTTATTTCAAGCTACTCTTTAGTTCGATTCATTGCGAATCTCTCTCTACAGCTTCTCGTTTCAAAGACTCTCTACAAATACGGTAATAACTATGTTTCTCGTTGCTTATGCTAATATGATAGAAGCAGCATCGTACCTGTTTATTGTTCCATTGGTTCGCTATTTATTTCAAGCTACTCTTTAGTTCGATTCATTGCGAATCTCTCTCTCCAGCTTCTCGTTTCAAAGACTCTCTACAAATACGGTAATAACTATGTTTCTCGTTGCTAATGCTAATATGATAGAAGCAGCATCGTACCTGTTTATTGTTCCATTGGTTCGTTATTTATTTCATGCTATTCTTTAGTTCGATTCATTGCGAATCTCTCTCTACAGCTTCTCGTTTCAAAGACTCTCTACAAATACGGTAATAACTATGTTTCTCGTTGCTTATGCTAATATGATAGAAGCAGCATCGTACCTGTTTATTGTCCCATTGGTTCGTTATTTATTTCATGCTACTCTTTAGTTCGATTCATTGCAAATCTCTCTCTACAGCTTCTCGTTTCAAAGACTCTCTACAAATACGGTAATAACTATGTTTCTCGTTGCTTATGCTAATATGATAGAAGCAGCATCGTACCTGTTTATTGTTCCATTGGTTCGTTATTTATTTCATGCTATTCTTTAGTTCGATTCATTGCGAATCTCTCTCTACAGCTTCTCGTTTCAAAGACTCTCTACAAATACGGTAATAACTATGTTTCTCGTTGCTTATGCTAATATGATAGAAGCAGCATCGTACCTGTTTATTGTTCCATTGGTTCGTTATTTATTTCAAGCTATTCTTTAGTTCGATTCATTGCGAATCTCTCTCTACAGCTTCTCGTTTCAAAGACTCTCTACAAATACGGTAATAACTATGTTTCTCGTTGCTTATGCTAATATGATAGAAGCAGCATCGTACCTGTTTATTGTTCCATTGGTTCGCTATTTATTTCAAGCTACTCTTTAGTTCGATTCATTGCGAATCTCTCTCTCCAGCTTCTCGTTTCAAAGACTCTCTACAAATACGGTAATAACTATGTTTCTCGTTGCTTATGCTAATATGATAGAAGCAGCATCGTACCTGTTTATTGTTCCATTGGTTCGTTATTTATTTCAAGCTACTCTTTAGTTCGATTCATTGCGAATCTCTCTCTACAGCTTCTCGTTTCAAAGACTCTCTACAAATACGGTAATAACTATGTTTCTCGTTGCTTATGCTAATATGATAGAAGCAGCATCGTACCTGTTTATTGTTCCATTGGTTCGCTATTTATTTCAAGCTACTCTTTAGTTCGATTCATTGCGAATCTCTCTCTCCAGCTTCTCGTTTCAAAGACTCTCTACAAATACGGTAATAACTATGTTTCTCGTTGCTAATGCTAATATGATAGAAGCAGCATCGTACCTGTTTATTGTTCCATTGGTTCGTTATTTATTTCATGCTATTCTTTAGTTCGATTCATTGCGAATCTCTCTCTACAGCTTCTCGTTTCAAAGACTCTCTACAAATACGGTAATAACTATGTTTCTCGTTGCTTATGCTAATATGATAGAAGCAGCATCGTACCTGTTTATTGTCCCATTGGTTCGTTATTTATTTCATGCTACTCTTTAGTTCGATTCATTGCAAATCTCTCTCTACAGCTTCTCGTTTCAAAGACTCTCTACAAATACGGTAATAACTATGTTTCTCGTTGCTTATGCTAATATTATAGAAGCAGCATCGTACCTGTTTATTGTTCCATTGGTTCGTTATTTATTTCATGCTATTCTTTAGTTCGATTCATTGCGAATCTCTCTCTACAGCTTCTCGTTTCAAAGACTCTCTACAAATACGGTAATAACTATGTTTCTCGTTGCTTATGCTAATATGATAGAAGCAGCATCGTACCTGTTTATTGTTCCATTGGTTCGTTATTTATTTCAAGCTATTCTTTAGTTCGATTCATTGCGAATCTCTCTCTACAGCTTCTCGTTTCAAAGACTCTCTACAAATACGGTAATAACTATGTTTCTCGTTGCTTATGCTAATATGATAGAAGCAGCATCGTACCTGTTTATTGTTCCATTGGTTCGCTATTTATTTCAAGCTACTCTTTAGTTCGATTCATTGCGAATCTCTCTCTCCAGCTTCTCGTTTCAAAGACTCTCTACAAATACGGTAATAACTATGTTTCTCGTTGCTTATGCTAATATGATAGAAGCAGCATCGTACCTGTTTATTGTTCCATTGGTTCGTTATTTATTTCAAGCTACTCTTTAGTTCGATTCATTGCGAATCTCTCTCTACAGCTTCTCGTTTCAAAGACTCTCTACAAATACGGTAATAACTATGTTTCTCGTTGCTTATGCTAATATGATAGAAGCAGCATCGTACCTGTTTATTGTTCCATTGGTTCGCTATTTATTTCAAGCTACTCTTTAGTTCGATTCATTGCGAATCTCTCTCTCCAGCTTCTCGTTTCAAAGACTCTCTACAAATACGGTAATAACTATGTTTCTCGTTGCTTATGCTAATATGATAGAAGCAGCATCGTACCTGTTTATTGTTCCATTGGTTCGCTATTTATTTCAAGCTACTCTTTAGTTCGATTCATTGCGAATCTCTCTCTCCAGCTTCTCGTTTCAAAGACTCTCTACAAATACGGTAATAACTATGTTTCTCGTTGCTTATGCTAATATGATAGAAGCAGCATCGTACCTGTTTATTGTTCCATTGGTTCGCTATTTATTTCAAGCTACTCTTTAGTTCGATTCATTGCGAATCTCTCTCTCCAGCTTCTCGTTTCAAAGACTCTCTACAAATGCGGTAATAACTATGTTTCTCGTTGCTTATGCTAATATGATAGAAGCAGCATTGTACCTGTTTATTGTTCCATTGGTTCGTTATTTATTTCAAGCTATTCTTTAGTTCGATTCATTGCGAATCTCTCTCTCCAGCTTCTCGTTTCAAAGACTCTCTACAAATACGGTAATAACTATGTTTCTCGTTGCTTATGCTAATATGATAGAAGCAGCATCGTACCTGTTTATTGTTCCATTGGTTCGTTATTTATTTCAAGCTATTCTTTAGTTCGATTCATTGCGAATCTCTCTCTACAGCTTCTCGTTTCAAAGACTCTCTACAAATACGGTAATAACTATGTTTCTCGTTGCTTATGCTAATATGATAGAAGCAGCATCGTACCTGTTTATTGTTCCATTGGTTCGCTATTTATTTCAAGCTACTCTTTAGTTCGATTCATTGCGAATCTCTCTCTCCAGCTTCTCGTTTCAAAGACTCTCTACAAATACGGTAATAACTATGTTTCCCGTTGCTTATGCTAATATGATAGAAGCAGCATCGTACCTGTTTATTGTTCCATTGGTTCGCTATTTATTTCAAGCTACTCTTTAGTTCGATTCATTGCGAATCTCTCTCTCCAGCTTCTCGTTTCAAAGACTCTCTACAAATGCGGTAATAACTATGTTTCTCGTTGCTTATGCTAATATGATAGAAGCAGCATTGTACCTGTTTATTGTTCCATTGGTTCGTTATTTATTTCAAGCTATTCTTTAGTTCGATTCATTGCGAATCTCTCTCTCCAGCTTCTCGTTTCAAAGACTCTCTACAAATACGGTAATAACTATGTTTCTCGTTGCTTATGCTAATATGATAGAAGCAGCATCGTACCTGTTTATTGTTCCATTGGTTCGTTATTTATTTCAAGCTATTCTTTAGTTCGATTCATTGCGAATCTCTCTCTACAGCTTCTCGTTTCAAAGACTCTCTACAAATACGGTAATAACTATGTTTCTCGTTGCTTATGCTAATATGATAGAAGCAGTATCGTACCTGTTTATTGTTCCATTGGTTCGTTATTTATTTCAAGCTATTCTTTAGTTCGATTCATTGCGAATCTCTCTCTACAGCTTCTCGTTTCAAAGACTCTCTACAAATACGGTAATAACTATGTTTCTCGTTGCTTATGCTAATATTATAGAAGCAGCATCGTACCTGTTTATTGTTCCATTGGTTCGCTATTTATTTCATGCTATTCTTTAGTTCGATTCATTGCGAATCTCTCTCTACAGCTTCTCGTTTCAAAGACTCTCTACAAATACGGTAATAACTATGTTTCTCGTTGCTAATATGATAGAAGCAGCATCGTACCTGTTTATTGTTCCATTGGTTCGTTATTTATTTCAAGCTATTCTTTAGTTCGATTCATTGCGAATCTCTCTCTACAGCTTCTCGTTTCAAAGACTCTCTACAAATACGGTAATAACTATGTTTCTCGTTGCTTATGCTAATATTATAGAAGCAGCATCGTACCTGTTTATTGTTCCATTGGTTCGCTATTTATTTCAAGCTATTCTTTAGTTCGATTCATTGCGAATCTCTCTCTACAGCTTCTCGTTTCAAAGACTCTCTACAAATACGGTAATAACTATGTTTCTCGTTGCTTATGCTAATATGACAGAAGCAGCATCGTACCTGTTTATTGTTCCATTGGTTCGTTATTTATTTCATGCTATTCTTTAGTTCGATTCATTGCGAATCTCTCTCCACAGCTTCTCGTTTCAAAGACTCTCTACAAATACGGTAATAACTATGTTTCTCGTTGCTTATGCTAATATGATAGAAGCAGCATCGTACCTGTTTATTGTTCCATTGGTTCGCTATTTATTTCAAGCTATTCTTTAGTTCGATTCACTGCGAATCTCTCTACAGCTTCTCGTTTCAAAGACTCTCTACAAATACGGTAATAACTATGTTTCTCGTTGCTTATGCTAATATGATAGAAGCAGCATCGTACCTGTTTATTGTTCCATTGGTTTGTTATTTATTTCAAGCTATTCTTTAGTTCGATTCATTGCGAATCTCTCTCTACAGCTTCTCGTTTCAAAGACTCTCTACAAATACGGTAATAACTATGTTTCTCGTTGCTTATGCTAATATGATAGAAGCAGCATCGTACCTGTTTATTGTTCCATTGGTTCGTTATTTATTTCATGCTACTCTTTAGTTCGATTCATTGCGAATCTCTCTCTCTAGCTTCTCGTTTCAAAGACTCTCTACAAATACGGTAATAACTATGTTTCTCGTTGCTAATATGATAGAAGCAGCATCGTACCTGTTTATTGTTCCATTGGTTCGTTATTCATTTCAAGCTACTCTTTAGTTCGATTCATTGCGAATCTCTCTCTACAGCTTCTCGTTTCAAAGACTCTCTACAAATACGGTAATAACTATGTTTCTCGTTGCTTATGCTAATATGATAGAAGCAGCATCGTACCTGTTTATTGTTCCATTGGTTCGTTATTTATTTCAAGCTATTCTTTAGTTCGATTCATTGCGAATCTCTCTCTACAGCTTCTCGTTTCAAAGACTCTCTACAAATACGGTAATAACTATGTTTCTCGTTGCTTATGCTAATATGATAGAAGCAGCATCGTACCTGTTTATTGTTCCATTGGTTCGTTATTTATTTCAAGCTATTCTTTAGTTCGATTCATTGCGAATCTCTCTCTACAGCTTCTCGTTTCAAAGACTCTCTACAAATACGGTAATAACTATGTTTCTCGTTGCTTATGCTAATATTATAGAAGCAGCATCGTACCTGTTTATTGTTCCATTGGTTCGCTATTTATTTCATGCTATTCTTTAGTTCGATTCATTGCGAATCTCTCTCTACAGCTTCTCGTTTCAAAGACTCTCTACAAATACGGTAATAACTATGTTTCTCGTTGCTAATATGATAGAAGCAGCATCGTACCTGTTTATTGTTCCATTGGTTCGTTATTCATTTCAAGCTACTCTTTAGTTCGATTCATTGCGAATCTCTCTCTACAGCTTCTCGTTTCAAAGACTCTCTACAAATACGGTAATAACTATGTTTCTCGTTGCTTATGCTAATATGATAGAAGCAGCATCGTACCTGTTTATTGTTCCATTGGTTCGTTATTTATTTCATGCTATTCTTTAGTTCGATTCATTGCGAATCTCTCTCCACAGCTTCTCGTTTCAAAGACTCTCTACAAATACGGTAATAACTATGTTTCTCGTTGCTTATGCTAATATGATAGAAGCAGCATCGTACCTGTTTATTGTTCCATTGGTTCGCTATTTATTTCAAGCTATTCTTTAGTTCGATTCACTGCGAATCTCTCTCTACAGCTTCTCGTTTCAAGACTCTCTACAAATACGGTAATAACTATGTTTCTCGTTGCTTATGCTAATATGATAGAAGCAGCATCGTACCTGTTTATTGTTCCATTGGTTTGTTATTTATTTCAAGCTATTCTTTAGTTCGATTCATTGCGAATCTCTCTCTACAGCTTCTCGTTTCAAAGACTCTCTACAAATACGGTAATAACTATGTTTCTCGTTGCTTATGCTAATATGATAGAAGCAGCATCGTACCTGTTTATTGTTCCATTGGTTCGTTATTTATTTCATGCTACTCTTTAGTTCGATTCATTGCGAATCTCTCTCTCTAGCTTCTCGTTTACAAAGACTCTCTACAAATACGGTAATAACTATGTTTCTCGTTGCTTATGCTAATATGATTGAAGCAGCATCGTACCTGTTTATTGTTCCATTGGTTCGTTATTTATTTCATGCTATTCTTTAGTTCGATTCATTGCGAATCTCTCTCTCCAGCTTCTCGTTTCAAAGACTCTCTACAAATACGGTAATAACTATGTTTCTCGTTGCTAATGCTAATATGATAGAAGCAGCATCGTACCTGTTTATTGTTCCATTGGTTCGTTATTTATTTCAAGCTATTCTTTAGTTCGATTCATTGCGAATCTCTCTCTACAGCTTCTCGTTTCAAAGACTCTCTACAAATACGGTAATAACTATGTTTCTCGTTGCTAATATGATAGAAGCAGCATCGTACCTGTTTATTGTTCCATTGGTTCGTTATTTATTTCATGCTATTCTTTAGTTCGATTCATTGCGAATCTCTCTCTACAGCTTCTCGTTTCAAAGACTCTCTACAAATACGGTAATAACTATGTTTCTCGTTGCTTATGCTAATATGATAGAAGCAGCATCGTACCTGTTTATTGTTCCATTGGTTCGTTATTTATTTCAAGCTATTCTTTAGTTCGATTCATTGCGAATCTCTCTCTCCAGCTTCTCGTTTCAAAGACTCTCTACAAATACGGTAATAACTATGTTTCTCGTTGCTTATGCTAATATGATAGAAGCAGCATCGTACCTGTTTATTGTTCCATTGGTTCGTTATTTATTTCAAGCTATTCTTTAGTTCGATTCATTGCTAATCTCTCTCTACAGCTTCTCGTTTGAAAGACTCTCTACAAATACGGTAATAACTATGTTTCTCGTTGCTAATGCTAATATTATAGAAGCAGCATCGTACCTGTTTATTGTTCCATTGGTTCGTTATTTATTTCATGCTATTCTTTAGTTCGATTCATTGCGAATCTCTCTCTACAGCTTCTCGTTTCAAAGACTCTCTACAAATACGGTAATAACTATGTTTCTCGTTGCTTATGCTAATATGATAGAAGCAGCATCGTACCTGTTTATTGTTCCATTGGTTCGTTATTTATTTCAAGCTATTCTTTAGTTCGATTCATTGCGAATCTCTCTCTACAGCTTCTCGTTTCAAAGACTCTCTACAAATACGGTAATAACTATGTTTCTCGTTGCTAATGCTAATATGATAGAAGCAGCATCGTACCTGTTTATTGTTCCATTGGTTCGCTATTTATTTCAAGCTATTCTTTAGTTCGATTCATTGCGAATCTCTCTCTCCAGCTTCTCGTTTCAAAGACTCTCTACAAATACGGTAATAACTATGTTTCTCGTTGCTTATGCTAATATGATAGAAGCAGCATCGTACCTGTTTATTGTTCCATTGGTTCGTTATTTATTTCAAGCTATTCTTTAGTTCGATTCATTGCGAATCTCTCTCTCCAGCTTCTCGTTTCAAAGACTCTCTACAAATACGGTAATAACTATGTTTCTCGTTGCTAATATGATAGAAGCAGCATCGTACCTGTTTATTGTTCCATTGGTTCGTTATTTATTTCAAGCTATTCTTTAGTTCGATTCATTGCGAATCTCTCTCTCCAGCTTCTCGTTTCAAAGACTCTCTACAAATACGGTAATAACTATGTTTCTCGTTGCTAATGCTAATATGATAGAAGCAGCATCGTACCTGTTTATTGTTCCATTGGTTCGTTATTTATTTCAAGCTACTCTTTAGTTCGATTCATTGCGAATCTCTCTCTACAGCTTCTCGTTTCAATGACTCTCTACAAATACGGTAATAAATATGTTTCTCGTTGCTTATGCTAATATGATAGAAGCAGCATCGTACCTGTTTATTGTTCCATTTTTTCGTTATTTATTTCAAGCTACTCTTTAGTTCGATTCATTGCGAATCTCTCTCTACAGCTTCTGGTTTGAATGACTCTCTACAAATACGGGAATAACTATGTTTCTCGTTGCTTATGCTAATATGATAGAAGCAGCATCGTACCTGTTTATTGTTCCATTGGTTCGCTATTTATTTCAAGCTATTCTTTAGTTCGATTCATTGCGAATCTCTCTCCACAGCTTCTCGTTTCAAAGACTCTCTACAAATACGGTAATAACTATGTTTCTCGCTGCTTATGCTAATATGATAGAAGCAGCATCGTACCTGTTTATTGTTCCATTGGTTCGTTATTTATTTCAAGCTATTCTTTAGTTCGATTCATTGCGAATCTCTCTCTACAGCTTCTCGTTTCAAAGACTCTCTACAAATACGGTAATAACTATGTTTCTCGTTGCTAATATGATAGAAGCAGCATCGTACCTGTTTATTGTTCCATTGGTTCGCTATTTATTTCAAGCTACTCTTTAGTTCGATTCATTGCGAATCTCTCTCTCCAGCTTCTCGTTTCAAAGACTCTCTACAAATACGGTAATAACTATGTTTCTCGTTGCTAATATGATAGAAGCAGCATCGTACCTGTTTATTGTTGCATTGGTTCGTTATTTATTTCAAGCTACTCTTTAGTTCGATTCATTGCGAATCTCTCTCCACAGCTTCTCGTTTCAAAGACTCTCTACAAATACGGTAATAACTATGTTTCTCGGTGCTAATATGATAGAAGCAGCATCGTACCTGTTTATTGTTCCATTGGTTCGTTATTTATTTCAAGCTATTCTTTAGTTCGATTCATTGCGAATCTCTCTCTCCAGCTTCTCGTTTCAAAGACTCTCTACAAATACGGTAATAACTATGTTTCTCGTTGCTTATGCTAATATGATAGAAGCAGCATCGTACCTGTTTATTGTTCCATTGGTTCGTTATTTATTTCATGCTATTCTTTAGTTCGATTCATTGCGAATCTCTCTCTCCAGCTTCTCGTTTCAAAGACTCTCTACAAATACGGTAATAACTATGTTTCTCGTTGCTAATATGATAGAAGCAGCATCGTACCTGTTTATTGTTCCATTGGTTCGTTATTTATTTCAAGCTATTCTTTAGTTCGATTCATTGCGAATCTCTCTCTACAGCTTCTCGTTTCAAAGACTCTCTACAAATACGGTAATAACTATGTTTCTCGTTGCTAATATGATAGAAGCAGCATCGTACCTGTTTATTGTTCCATTGGTTCGCTATTTATTTCAAGCTACTCTTTAGTTCGATTCATTGCGAATCTCTCTCTCCAGCTTCTCGTTTCAAAGACTCTCTACAAATACGGTAATAACTATGTTTCTCGTTGCTAATATGATAGAAGCAGCATCGTACCTGTTTATTGTTCCATTGGTTCGTTATTTATTTCATGCTATTCTTTAGTTCGATTCATTGCGAATCTCTCTCTCCAGCTTCTCGTTTCAAAGACTCTCTACAAATACGGTAATAACTATGTTTCTCGTTGCTAATATGATAGAAGCAGCATCGTACCTGTTTATTGTTCCATTGGTTCGCTATTTATTTCAAGCTACTCTTTAGTTCGATTCATTGCGAATCTCTCTCTCCAGCTTCTCGTTTCAAAGACTCTCTACAAATACGGTAATAACTATGTTTCTCGTTGCTAATATGATAGAAGCAGCATCGTACCTGTTTATTGTTGCATTGGTTCGTTATTTATTTCAAGCTACTCTTTAGTTCGATTCATTGCGAATCTCTCTCCACAGCTTCTCGTTTCAATGACTCTCTACAAATACGGTAATAAATATGTTTCTCGTTGCTTATGCTAATATGATAGAAGCAGCATCGTACCTGTTTATTGTTCCATTGGTTCGTTATTTATTTCAAGCTACTCTTTAGTTCGATTCATTGCGAATCTCTCTCTACAGCTTCTGGTTTGAATGACTCTCTACAAATACGGGAATAACTATGTTTCTCGTTGCTTATGCTAATATGATAGAAGCAGCATCGTACCTGTTTATTGTTCCATTGGTTCGCTATTTATTTCAAGCTATTCTTTAGTTCGATTCATTGCGAATCTCTCTCCACAGCTTCTCGTTTCAAAGACTCTCTACAAATACGGTAATAACTATGTTTCTCGCTGCTTATGCTAATATGATAGAAGCAGCATCGTACCTGTTTATTGTTCCATTGGTTCGTTATTTATTTCAAGCTATTCTTTAGTTCGATTCATTGCGAATCTCTCTCTACAGCTTCTCGTTTCAAAGACTCTCTACAAATACGGTAATAACTATGTTTCTCGTTGCTAATATGATAGAAGCAGCATCGTACCTGTTTATTGTTCCATTGGTTCGCTATTTATTTCAAGCTACTCTTTAGTTCGATTCATTGCGAATCTCTCTCTCCAGCTTCTCGTTTCAAAGACTCTCTACAAATACGGTAATAACTATGTTTCTCGTTGCTAATATGATAGAAGCAGCATCGTACCTGTTTATTGTTGCATTGGTTCGTTATTTATTTCAAGCTACTCTTTAGTTCGATTCATTGCGAATCTCTCTCCACAGCTTCTCGTTTCAAAGACTCTCTACAAATACGGTAATAACTATGTTTCTCGTTGCTAATATGATAGAAGCAGCATCGTACCTGTTTATTGTTCCATTGGTTCGTTATTTATTTCAAGCTATTCTTTAGTTCGATTCATTGCGAATCTCTCTCTCCAGCTTCTCGTTTCAAAGACTCTCTACAAATACGGTAATAACTATGTTTCTCGTTGCTTATGCTAATATGATAGAAGCAGCATCGTACCTGTTTATTGTTCCATTGGTTCGTTATTTATTTCATGCTATTCTTTAGTTCGATTCATTGCGAATCTCTCTCTCCAGCTTCTCGTTTCAAAGACTCTCTACAAATACGGTAATAACTATGTTTCTCGTTGCTAATATGATAGAAGCAGCATCGTACCTGTTTATTGTTCCATTGGTTCGTTATTTATTTCAAGCTATTCTTTAGTTCGATTCATTGCGAATCTCTCTCTACAGCTTCTCGTTTCAAAGACTCTCTACAAATACGGTAATAACTATGTTTCTCGTTGCTAATATGATAGAAGCAGCATCGTACCTGTTTATTGTTCCATTGGTTCGCTATTTATTTCAAGCTACTCTTTAGTTCGATTCATTGCGAATCTCTCTCTCCAGCTTCTCGTTTCAAAGACTCTCTACAAATACGGTAATAACTATGTTTCTCGTTGCTAATATGATAGAAGCAGCATCGTACCTGTTTATTGTTGCATTGGTTCGTTATTTATTTCAAGCTACTCTTTAGTTCGATTCATTGCGAATCTCTCTCCACAGCTTCTCGTTTCAAAGACTCTCTACAAATACGGTAATAACTATGTTTCTCGTTGCTAATATGATAGAAGCAGCATCGTACCTGTTTATTGTTCCATTGGTTCGTTATTTATTTCAAGCTATTCTTTAGTTCGATTCATTGCGAATCTCTCTCTCCAGCTTCTCGTTTCAAAGACTCTCTACAAATACGGTAATAACTATGTTTCTCGTTGCTTATGCTAATATGATAGAAGCAGCATCGTACCTGTTTATTGTTCCATTGGTTCGTTATTTATTTCATGCTATTCTTTAGTTCGATTCATTGCGAATCTCTCTCTCCAGCTTCTCGTTTCAAAGACTCTCTACAAATACGGTAATAACTATGTTTCTCGTTGCTTATGCTAATATGATAGAAGCAGCATCGTACCTGTTTATTGTTCCATTGGTTCGTTATTCATTTCATGCTACTCTTTAGTTCGATTCATTGCGAATCTCTCTCCACAGCTTCTCGTTTCAAAGACTCTCTACAAATACGGTAATAACTATGTTTCTCGTTGCTTATGCTAATATGATAGAAGCAGCATCGTACCTGTTTATTGTTCCATTGGTTCGCTATTTATTTCATGCTACTCTTTAGTTCGATTCATTGCGAATCTCTCTCTACAGCTTCTCGTTTCAAAGACTCTCTACAAATACGGTAATAACTATGTTTCTCGTTGCTTATGCTAATATGATAGAAGCAGCATCGTACCTGTTTATTGTTCCATTGGTTCGTTATTTATTTCATGCTACTCTTTAGTTCGATTCATTGCGAATCTCTCTCTACAGCTTCTCGTTTCAAAGACTCTCTACAAATACGGTAATAACTATGTTTCTCGTTGCTTATGCTAATATTATAGAAGCAGCATCGTACCTGTTTATTGTTCCATTGGTTCGTTATTTATTTCAAGCTATTCTTTAGTTCGATTCATTGCGAATCTCTCTCCACAGCTTCTCGTTTCAAAGACTCTCTACAAATACGGTAATAACTATGTTTCTCGTTGCTTATGCTAATATGATAGAAGCAGCATCGTACCTGTTTATTGTTCCATTGGTTCGCTATTTATTTCATGCTATTCTTTAGTTCGATTCATTGCGAATCTCTCTCTACAGCTTCTCGTTTCAAAGACTCTCTACAAATACGGTAATAACTATGTTTCTCGTTGCTTATGCTAATATGATAGAAGCAGCATCGTACCTGTTTATTGTTCCATTGGTTCGTTATTCATTTCATGCTACTCTTTAGTTCGATTCATTGCGAATCTCTCTCCACAGCTTCTCGTTTCAAAGACTCTCTACAAATACGGTAATAACTATGTTTCTCGTTGCTTATGCTAATATGATAGAAGCAGCATCGTACCTGTTTATTGTTCCATTGGTTCGCTATTTATTTCATGCTACTCTTTAGTTCGATTCATTGCGAATCTCTCTCTACAGCTTCTCGTTTCAAAGACTCTCTACAAATACGGTAATAACTATGTTTCTCGTTGCTTATGCTAATATGATAGAAGCAGCATCGTACCTGTTTATTGTTCCATTGGTTCGTTATTTATTTCATGCTACTCTTTAGTTCGATTCATTGCGAATCTCTCTCTACAGCTTCTCGTTTCAAAGACTCTCTACAAATACGGTAATAACTATGTTTCTCGTTGCTTATGCTAATATTATAGAAGCAGCATCGTACCTGTTTATTGTTCCATTGGTTCGTTATTTATTTCAAGCTATTCTTTAGTTCGATTCATTGCGAATCTCTCTCCACAGCTTCTCGTTTCAAAGACTCTCTACAAATACGGTAATAACTATGTTTCTCGTTGCTTATGCTAATATGATAGAAGCAGCATCGTACCTGTTTATTGTTCCATTGGTTCGCTATTTATTTCATGCTATTCTTTAGTTCGATTCATTGCGAATCTCTCTCTACAGCTTCTCGTTTCAAAGACTCTCTACAAATACGGTAATAACTATGTTTCTCGTTGCTTATGCTAATATGATAGAAGCAGCATCGTACCTGTTTATTGTTCCATTGGTTCGTTATTTATTTCATGCTATTCTTTAGTTCGATTCATTGCGAATCTCTCTCTACAGCTTCTCGTTTCAAAGACTCTCTACAAATACGGTAATAACTATGTTTCTCGTTGCTTATGCTAATATGATAGAAGCAGCATCGTACCTGTTTATTGTTGCATTGGTTCGTTATTTATTTCAAGCTACTCTTTAGTTCGATTCATTGCGAATCTCTCTCTACAGCTTCTCGTTTCAAAGACTCTCTACAAATACGGTAATAACTATGTTTCTCGTTGCTAATGCTAATATGATAGAAGCAGCATCGTACCTGTTTATTGTTCCATTGGTTCGTTATTTATTTCATGCTATTCTTTAGTTCGATTCGTTGCGAATCTCTCTCTCCAGCTTCTCGTTTCAAAGACTCTCTACAAATACGGTAATAACTATGTTTCTCGTTGCTTATGCTAATATGATAGAAGCAGCATCGTACCTGTTTATTGTTCCATTGGTTCGTTATTTATTTCATGCTACTCTTTAGTTCGATTCATTGCGAATCTCTCTCTCCAGCTTCTCGTTTCAAAGACTCTCTACAAATACGGTAATAACTATGTTTCTCGTTGCTTATGCTAATATGATAGAAGCAGCATCGTACCTGTTTATTGTTCCATTGGTTCGTTATTTATTTCATGCTACTCTTTAGTTCGATTCATTGCGAATCTCTCTCCACAGCTTCTCGTTTCAAAGACTCTCTACAAATACGGTAATAACTATGTTTCTCGTTGCTAATATGATAGAAGCAGCATCGTACCTGTTTATTGTTCCATTGGTTCGTTATTTATTTCAAGCTATTCTTTAGTTCGATTCATTGCGAATCTCTCTCTCCAGCTTCTCGTTTCAAAGACTCTCTACAAATACGGTAATAACTATGTTTCTCGTTGCTTATGCTAATATGATAGAAGCAGCATCGTACCTGTTTATTGTTCCATTGGTTCGTTATTTATTTCATGCTATTCTTTAGTTCGATTCATTGCGAATCTCTCTCTCCAGCTTCTCGTTTCAAAGACTCTCTACAAATACGGTAATAACTATGTTTCTCGTTGCTTATGCTAATATGATAGAAGCAGCATCGTACCTGTTTATTGTTCCATTGGTTCGTTATTCATTTCATGCTACTCTTTAGTTCGATTCATTGCGAATCTCTCTCCACAGCTTCTCGTTTCAAAGACTCTCTACAAATACGGTAATAACTATGTTTCTCGTTGCTTATGCTAATATGATAGAAGCAGCATCGTACCTGTTTATTGTTCCATTGGTTCGCTATTTATTTCATGCTACTCTTTAGTTCGATTCATTGCGAATCTCTCTCTACAGCTTCTCGTTTCAAAGACTCTCTACAAATACGGTAATAACTATGTTTCTCGTTGCTTATGCTAATATGATAGAAGCAGCATCGTACCTGTTTATTGTTCCATTGGTTCGTTATTTATTTCATGCTACTCTTTAGTTCGATTCATTGCGAATCTCTCTCTACAGCTTCTCGTTTCAAAGACTCTCTACAAATACGGTAATAACTATGTTTCTCGTTGCTTATGCTAATATTATAGAAGCAGCATCGTACCTGTTTATTGTTCCATTGGTTCGTTATTTATTTCAAGCTATTCTTTAGTTCGATTCATTGCGAATCTCTCTCCACAGCTTCTCGTTTCAAAGACTCTCTACAAATACGGTAATAACTATGTTTCTCGTTGCTTATGCTAATATGATAGAAGCAGCATCGTACCTGTTTATTGTTCCATTGGTTCGCTATTTATTTCATGCTATTCTTTAGTTCGATTCATTGCGAATCTCTCTCTACAGCTTCTCGTTTCAAAGACTCTCTACAAATACGGTAATAACTATGTTTCTCGTTGCTTATGCTAATATGATAGAAGCAGCATCGTACCTGTTTATTGTTGCATTGGTTCGTTATTTATTTCAAGCTACTCTTTAGTTCGATTCATTGCGAATCTCTCTCTACAGCTTCTCGTTTCAAAGACTCTCTACAAATACGGTAATAACTATGTTTCTCGTTGCTAATGCTAATATGATAGAAGCAGCATCGTACCTGTTTATTGTTCCATTGGTTCGTTATTTATTTCATGCTATTCTTTAGTTCGATTCGTTGCGAATCTCTCTCTCCAGCTTCTCGTTTCAAAGACTCTCTACAAATACGGTAATAACTATGTTTCTCGTTGCTTATGCTAATATGATAGAAGCAGCATCGTACCTGTTTATTGTTCCATTGGTTCGTTATTTATTTCATGCTACTCTTTAGTTCGATTCATTGCGAATCTCTCTCTCCAGCTTCTCGTTTCAAAGACTCTCTACAAATACGGTAATAACTATGTTTCTCGTTGCTTATGCTAATATGATAGAAGCAGCATCGTACCTGTTTATTGTTCCATTGGTTCGTTATTTATTTCATGCTACTCTTTAGTTCGATTCATTGCGAATCTCTCTCTACAGCTTCTCGTTTCAAAGACTCTCTACAAATACGGTAATAACTATGTTTCTCGTTGCTAATATGATAGAAGCAGCATCGTACCTGTTTATTGTTCCATTGGTTTGCTATTTATTTCAAGCTATTCTTTAGTTCGATTCATTGCGAATCTCTCTCTCCAGCTTCTCGTTTCAAAGACTCTCTACAAATACGGTAATAACTATGTTTCTCGTTGCTTATGCTAATATGATAGAAGCAGCATCGTACCTGTTTATTGTTCCATTGGTTCGTTATTTATTTCAAGCTACTCTTTAGTTCGATTCATTGCGAATCTCTCTCTCCAGCTTCTCGTTTCAAAGACTCTCTACAAATACGGTAATAACTATGTTTCTCGTTGCTTATGCTAATATGATAGAAGCAGCATCGTACCTGTTTATTGTTCCATTGGTTCGTTATTTATTTCATGCTATTCTTTAGTTCGATTCATTGCGAATCTCTCTCTACAGCTTCTCGTTTCAAAGACTCTCTACAAATACGGTAATAACTATGTTTCTCGTTGCTTATGCTAATATGATAGAAGCAGCATCGTACCTGTTTATTGTTCCATTGGTTCGTTATTTATTTCATGCTACTCTTTAGTTCGATTCATTGCGAATCTCTCTCTACAGCTTCTCGTTTCAAAGACTCTCTACAAATACGGTAATAACTATGTTTCTCGTTGCTTATGCTAATATTATAGAAGCAGCATCGTACCTGTTTATTGTTCCATTGGTTCGTTATTTATTTCAAGCTATTCTTTAGTTCGATTCATTGCGAATCTCTCTCCACAGCTTCTCGTTTCAAAGACTCTCTACAAATACGGTAATAACTATGTTTCTCGTTGCTTATGCTAATATGATAGAAGCAGCATCGTACCTGTTTATTGTTCCATTGGTTCGCTATTTATTTCATGCTATTCTTTAGTTCGATTCATTGCGAATCTCTCTCTACAGCTTCTCGTTTCAAAGACTCTCTACAAATACGGTAATAACTATGTTTCTCGTTGCTTATGCTAATATGATAGAAGCAGCATCGTACCTGTTTATTGTTCCATTGGTTCGTTATTCATTTCATGCTACTCTTTAGTTCGATTCATTGCGAATCTCTCTCCACAGCTTCTCGTTTCAAAGACTCTCTACAAATACGGTAATAACTATGTTTCTCGTTGCTTATGCTAATATGATAGAAGCAGCATCGTACCTGTTTATTGTTCCATTGGTTCGCTATTTATTTCATGCTACTCTTTAGTTCGATTCATTGCGAATCTCTCTCTACAGCTTCTCGTTTCAAAGACTCTCTACAAATACGGTAATAACTATGTTTCTCGTTGCTTATGCTAATATGATAGAAGCAGCATCGTACCTGTTTATTGTTCCATTGGTTCGTTATTTATTTCATGCTACTCTTTAGTTCGATTCATTGCGAATCTCTCTCTACAGCTTCTCGTTTCAAAGACTCTCTACAAATACGGTAATAACTATGTTTCTCGTTGCTTATGCTAATATTATAGAAGCAGCATCGTACCTGTTTATTGTTCCATTGGTTCGTTATTTATTTCAAGCTATTCTTTAGTTCGATTCATTGCGAATCTCTCTCCACAGCTTCTCGTTTCAAAGACTCTCTACAAATACGGTAATAACTATGTTTCTCGTTGCTTATGCTAATATGATAGAAGCAGCATCGTACCTGTTTATTGTTCCATTGGTTCGCTATTTATTTCATGCTATTCTTTAGTTCGATTCATTGCGAATCTCTCTCTACAGCTTCTCGTTTCAAAGACTCTCTACAAATACGGTAATAACTATGTTTCTCGTTGCTTATGCTAATATGATAGAAGCAGCATCGTACCTGTTTATTGTTCCATTGGTTCGTTATTTATTTCATGCTATTCTTTAGTTCGATTCGTTGCGAATCTCTCTCTACAGCTTCTCGTTTCAAAGACTCTCTACAAATACGGTAATAACTATGTTTCTCGTTGCTTATGCTAATATGATAGAAGCAGCATCGTACCTGTTTATTGTTCCATTGGTTCGTTATTTATTTCATGCTACTCTTTAGTTCGATTCATTGCGAATCTCTCTCCACAGCTTCTCGTTTCAAAGACTCTCTACAAATACGGTAATAACTATGTTTCTCGTTGCTAATGCTAATATGATAGAAGCAGCATCGTACCTGTTTATTGTTCCATTGGTTCGTTATTTATTTCATGCTATTCTTTAGTTCGATTCGTTGCGAATCTCTCTCTCCAGCTTCTCGTTTCAAAGACTCTCTACAAATACGGTAATAACTATGTTTCTCGTTGCTTATGCTAATATGATAGAAGCAGCATCGTACCTGTTTATTGTTCCATTGGTTCGTTATTTATTTCATGCTACTCTTTAGTTCGATTCATTGCGAATCTCTCTCTCCAGCTTCTCGTTTCAAAGACTCTCTACAAATACGGTAATAACTATGTTTCTCGTTGCTTATGCTAATATGATAGAAGCAGCATCGTACCTGTTTATTGTTCCATTGGTTCGTTATTTATTTCATGCTACTCTTTAGTTCGATTCATTGCGAATCTCTCTCCACAGCTTCTCGTTTCAAAGACTCTCTACAAATACGGTAATAACTATGTTTCTCGTTGCTAATATGATAGAAGCAGCATCGTACCTGTTTATTGTTCCATTGGTTCGTTATTTATTTCAAGCTATTCTTTAGTTCGATTCATTGCGAATCTCTCTCTCCAGCTTCTCGTTTCAAAGACTCTCTACAAATACGGTAATAACTATGTTTCTCGTTGCTTATGCTAATATGATAGAAGCAGCATCGTACCTGTTTATTGTTCCATTGGTTCGTTATTTATTTCATGCTATTCTTTAGTTCGATTCATTGCGAATCTCTCTCTCCAGCTTCTCGTTTCAAAGACTCTCTACAAATACGGTAATAACTATGTTTCTCGTTGCTTATGCTAATATGATAGAAGCAGCATCGTACCTGTTTATTGTTCCATTGGTTCGTTATTCATTTCATGCTACTCTTTAGTTCGATTCATTGCGAATCTCTCTCCACAGCTTCTCGTTTCAAAGACTCTCTACAAATACGGTAATAACTATGTTTCTCGTTGCTTATGCTAATATGATAGAAGCAGCATCGTACCTGTTTATTGTTCCATTGGTTCGCTATTTATTTCATGCTACTCTTTAGTTCGATTCATTGCGAATCTCTCTCTACAGCTTCTCGTTTCAAAGACTCTCTACAAATACGGTAATAACTATGTTTCTCGTTGCTTATGCTAATATGATAGAAGCAGCATCGTACCTGTTTATTGTTCCATTGGTTCGTTATTTATTTCATGCTACTCTTTAGTTCGATTCATTGCGAATCTCTCTCTACAGCTTCTCGTTTCAAAGACTCTCTACAAATACGGTAATAACTATGTTTCTCGTTGCTTATGCTAATATTATAGAAGCAGCATCGTACCTGTTTATTGTTTCATTGGTTCGTTATTTATTTCAAGCTATTCTTTAGTTCGATTCATTGCGAATCTCTCTCCACAGCTTCTCGTTTCAAAGACTCTCTACAAATACGGTAATAACTATGTTTCTCGTTGCTTATGCTAATATGATAGAAGCAGCATCGTACCTGTTTATTGTTCCATTGGTTCGCTATTTATTTCATGCTATTCTTTAGTTCGATTCATTGCGAATCTCTCTCTACAGCTTCTCGTTTCAAAGACTCTCTACAAATACGGTAATAACTATGTTTCTCGTTGCTTATGCTAATATGATAGAAACAGCATCGTACCTGTTTATTGTTGCATTGGTTCGTTATTTATTTCAAGCTACTCTTTAGTTCGATTCATTGCGAATCTCTCTCTACAGCTTCTCGTTTCAAAGACTCTCTACAAATACGGTAATAACTATGTTTCTCGTTGCTAATGCTAATATGATAGAAGCAGCATCGTACCTGTTTATTGTTCCATTGGTTCGTTATTTATTTCATGCTATTCTTTAGTTCGATTCGTTGCGAATCTCTCTCTCCAGCTTCTCGTTTCAAAGACTCTCTACAAATACGGTAATAACTATGTTTCTCGTTGCTTATGCTAATATGATAGAAGCAGCATCGTACCTGTTTATTGTTCCATTGGTTCGTTATTTATTTCATGCTACTCTTTAGTTCGATTCATTGCGAATCTCTCTCTCCAGCTTCTCGTTTCAAAGACTCTCTACAAATACGGTAATAACTATGTTTCTCGTTGCTTATGCTAATATGATAGAAGCAGCATCGTACCTGTTTATTGTTCCATTGGTTCGTTATTTATTTCATGCTACTCTTTAGTTCGATTCATTGCGAATCTCTCTCTACAGCTTCTCGTTTCAAAGACTCTCTACAAATACGGTAATAACTATGTTTCTCGTTGCTAATATGATAGAAGCAGCATCGTACCTGTTTATTGTTCCATTGGTTTGCTATTTATTTCAAGCTATTCTTTAGTTCGATTCATTGCGAATCTCTCTCTCCAGCTTCTCGTTTCAAAGACTCTCTACAAATACGGTAATAACTATGTTTCTCGTTGCTTATGCTAATATGATAGAAGCAGCATCGTACCTGTTTATTGTTCCATTGGTTCGTTATTTATTTCAAGCTACTCTTTAGTTCGATTCATTGCGAATCTCTCTCTACAGCTTCTCGTTTGAAAGACTCTCTACAAATACGGTAATAACTATGTTTCTCGTTGCTTATGCTAATATGATAGAAGCAGCATCGTACCTGTTTATTGTTCCATTGATTCGTTATTTATTTCAAGCTATTCTTTAGTTCGATTCATTGCGAATCTCTCTCTCCAGCTTCTCGTTTCAAAGACTCTCTACAAATACGGTAATAACTATGTTTCTCGTTGCTTATGCTAATATGATAGAAGCAGCATCGTACCTGCTTATTGTTCCATTGGTTCGTTATTTATTTCAAGCTACTCTTTAGTTCGATTCATTGCGAATCTCTCTCTACAGCTTCTCGTTTCAAAGACTCTCTACAAATACGGTAATAACTATGTTTCTCGTTGCTAATGCTAATATGATAGAAGCAGCATCGTACCTGTTTATTGTTCCATTGGTTCGTTATTTATTTCATGCTATTCTTTAGTTCGATTCATTGCGAATCTCTCTCTCCAGCTTCTCGTTTCAAAGACTCTCTACAAATACGGTAATAACTATGTTTCTCGTTGCTTATGCTAATATGATAGAAGCAGCATCGTACCTGTTTATTGTTCCATTGGTTCGTTATTTATTTCAAGCTATTCTTTAGTTCGATTCATTTCGAATCTCTCTCTACAGCTTCTCGTTTCAAAGACTCTCTACAAATACGGTAATAACTATGTTTCTCGTTGCTAATGCTAATATGATAGAAGCAGCATCGTACCTGTTTATTGTTCCATTGGTTCGTTATTTATTTCATGCTATTCTTTAGTTCGATTCATTGCGAATCTCTCTGTCCAGCTTCTCGTTTCAAAGACTCTCTACAAATACGGTAATAACTATGTTTCTCGTTGCTTATGCTAATATGATAGAAGCAGCATCGTACCTGTTTATTGTTCCATTGGTTCGTTATTTATTTCAAGCTATTCTTTAGTTCGATTCATTGCGAATCTCTCTCCACAGTTTCTCGTTTCAAAGACTCTCTACAAATACGGTAATAACTATGTTTCTCGTTGCTTATGCTAATATGATAGAAGCAGCATCGTACCTGTTTATTGTTCCATTGGTTCGCTATTTATTTCAAGCTACTCTTTAGTTCGATTCATTGCGAATCTCTCTCTCCAGCTTCTCGTTTAAAAGACTCTCTACAAATACGGTAATAACTATGTTTCTCGTTGCTTATGCTAATATGATAGAAGCAGCATCGTACCTGTTTATTGTTCCATTGGTTCGTTATTTATTTCAAGCTACTCTTTAGTTCGATTCATTGCGAATCTCTCTCTACAGCTTCTCGTTTCAAAGACTCTCTACAAATACGGTAATAACTATGTTTCTCGTTGCTTATGCTAATATGATAGAAGCAGCATCGTACCTGTTTATTGTTCCATTGGTTCGTTATTTATTTCATGCTATTCTTTAGTTCGATTCATTGCGAATCTCTCTCTACAGCTTCTCGTTTCAAAGACTCTCTACAAATACGGTAATAACTATGTTTCTCGTTGCTTATGCTAATATTATAGAAGCAGCATCGTACCTGTTTATTGTTCCATTGGTTCGTTATTCATTTCAAGCTATTCTTTAGTTCGATTCATTGCGAATCTCTCTCTACAGCTTCTCGTTTCAAAGACTCTCTACAAATACGGTAATAACTATGTTTCTCGTTGCTTATGCTAATATGATAGAAGCACCATCGTACCTGTTTATTGTTCCATTGGTTCGTTATTTATTTCAAGCTATTCTTTAGTTCGATTCATTGCGAATCTCTCTCCACAGCTTCTCGTTTCAAAGACTCTCTACAAATACGGTAATAACTATGTTTCTCGTTGCTAATGCTAATATGATAGAAGCAGCATCGTACCTGTTTATTGTTCCATTGGTTCGTTATTTATTTCATGCTATTCTTTAGTTCGATTCATTGCGAATCTCTCTCTCCAGCTTCTCGTTTCAAAGACTCTCTACAAATACGGTAATAACTATGTTTCTCGTTGCTTATGCTAATATGATAGAAGCAGCATCGTACCTGTTTATTGTTCCATTGGTTCGCTATTTATTTCAAGCTATTCTTTAGTTCGATTCATTGCGAATCTCTCTCTCCAGCTTCTCGTTTCAAAGACTCTCTACAAATACGGTAATAACTATGTTTTACGTTGCTTATGCTAATATGATAGAAGCAGCATCGTACCTGTTTATTGTTCCATTGGTTCGTTATTTATTTCAAGCTACTCTTTAGTTCGATTCATTGCGAATCTCTCTCTACAGCTTCTCGTTTCAAAGACTCTCTACAAATACGGTAATAACTATGTTTCTCGTTGCTAATATGATAGAAGCAGCATCGTACCTGTTTATTGTTCCATTGGTTCGTTATTTATTTCAAGCTATTCTTTAGTTCGATTCATTGCGAATCTCTCTCTCCAGCTTCTCGTTTCAAAGACTCTCTACAAATACGGTAATAACTATGTTTCTCGTTGCTTATGCTAATATGATAGAAGCAGCATCGTACCTGTTTATTGTTCCATTGGTTCGCTATTTATTTCATGCTATTCTTTAGTTCGATTCATTGCGAATCTCTCTCTCCAGCTTCTCGTTTCAAAGACTCTCTACAAATACGGTAATAACTATGTTTCTCGTTGCTAATGCTAATATGATAGAAGCAGCATCGTACCTGTTTATTGTCCCATTGGTTCGTTATTTATTTCATGCTATTCTTTAGTTCGATTCATTGCGAATCTCTCTCTCCAGCTTCTCGTTTCAAAGACTCTCTACAAATACGGTAATAACTATGTTTCTCGTTGCTTATGCTAATATGATAGAAGCAGCATCGTACCTGTTTATTGTTCCATTGGTTCGTTATTTATTTCAAGCTATTCATTAGTTCGATTCATAGCGAATCTCTCTCTACAGCTTCTCGTTTCAAAGACTCTCTACAAATACGGTAATAACTATGTTTCTCGTTGCTTATGCTAATATGATAGAAGCAGCATCGTACCTGTTTATTGTTCCATTGGTTCGTTATTTATTTCAAGCTATTCTTTAGTTCGATTCATTGCGAATCTCTCTCTACAGCTTCTCGTTTCAAAGACTCTCTACAAATACGGTAATAACTATGTTTCTCGTTGCTAATGCTAATATGATAGAAGCAGCATCGTACCTGTTTATTGTTCCATTGGTTCGTTATTTATTTCAAGCTATTCTTTAGTTCGATTCACTGCGAATCTCTCTCTACAGCTTCTCGTTTCAAAGACTCTCTACAAATACGGTGATAACTATGTTTCTCGTTGCTTATGCTAATATGATAGAAGCAGCATCGTACCTGTTTATTGTTCCATTGGTTCGTTATTTATTTCAAGCTATTCTTTAGTTCGATTCATTGCGAATCTCTCTCTACAGCTTCTCGTTTCAAAGACTCTCTACAAATACGGTAATAACTATGTTTCTCGTTGCTTATGCTAATATGATAGAAGCAGCATCGTACCTGTTTATTGTTCCATTGGTTCGTTATTTATTTCATGCTATTCTTTAGTTCGATTCATTGCGAATCTCTCTCTCCAGCTTCTCGTTTCAAAGACTCTCTACAAATACGGTAATAACTATGTTTCTCGTTGCTTATGCTAATATGATAGAAGCAGCATCGTACCTGTTTATTGTTCCATTGGTTCGTTATTTATTTCATGCTATTCTTTAGTTCGATTCATTGCGAATCTCTCTCTACAGCTTCTCGTTTCAAAGACTCTCTACAAATACGGTAATAACTATGTTTCTCGTTGCTTATGCTAATATGATAGAAGCAGCATCGTACCTGTTTATTGTTCCATTGGTTCGTTATTTATTTCATGCTATTCTTTAGTTCGATTCATTGCGAATCTCTCTCTACAGCTTCTCGTTTCAAAGACTCTCTACAAATACGGTAATAACTATGTTTCTCGTTGCTTATGCTAATATGATAGAAGCAGCATCGTACCTGTTTATTGTCCCATTGGTTCGTTATTTATTTCATGCTATTCTTTAGTTCGATTCATTGCGAATCTCTCTCTCCAGCTTCTCGTTTCAAAGACTCTCTACAAATACGGTAATAACTATGTTTCTCGTTGCTTATGCTAATATGATAGAAGCAGCATCGTACCTGTTTATTGTTCCATTGGTTCGTTATTTATTTCAAGCTATTAATTAGTTCGATTCATAGCGAATCTCTCTCTACAGCTTCTCGTTTCAAAGACTCTCTACAAATACGGTAATAACTATGTTTCTCGTTGCTTATGCTAATATGATAGAAGCAGCATCGTACCTGTTTATTGTTCCATTGGTTCGTTATTTATTTCAAGCTATTCTTTAGTTCGATTCATTGCGAATCTCTCTCTACAGCTTCTCGTTTCAAAGACTCTCTACAAATACGGTAATAACTATGTTTCTCGTTGCTAATGCTAATATGATAGAAGCAGCATCGTACCTGTTTATTGTTCCATTGGTTCGTTATTTATTTCAAGCTATTCTTTAGTTCGATTCACTGCGAATCTCTCTCTACAGCTTCTCGTTTCAAAGACTCTCTACAAATACGGTGATAACTATGTTTCTCGTTGCTTATGCTAATATGATAGAAGCAGCATCGTACCTGTTTATTGTTCCATTGGTTCGTTATTTATTTCAAGCTATTCTTTAGTTCGATTCATTGCGAATCTCTCTCTACAGCTTCTCGTTTCAAAGACTCTCTACAAATACGGTAATAACTATGTTTCTCGTTGCTTATGCTAATATGATAGAAGCAGCATCGTACCTGTTTATTGTTCCATTGGTTCGTTATTTATTTCATGCTATTCTTTAGTTCGATTCATTGCGAATCTCTCTCTCCAGCTTCTCGTTTCAAAGACTCTCTACAAATACGGTAATAACTATGTTTCTCGTTGCTTATGCTAATATGATAGAAGCAGCATCGTACCTGTTTATTGTTCCATTGGTTCGTTATTTATTTCATGCTATTCTTTAGTTCGATTCATTGCGAATCTCTCTCTACAGCTTCTCGTTTCAAAGACTCTCTACAAATACGGTAATAACTATGTTTCTCGTTGCTTATGCTAATATTATAGAAGCAGCATCGTACCTGTTTATTGTTCCATTGGTTCGTTATTTATTTCAAGCTATTCTTTAGTTCGATTCATTGCGAATCTCTCTCTACAGCTTCTCGTTTCAAAGACTCTCTACAAATACGGTAATAACTATGTTTCTCGTTGCTAATGCTAATATTATAGAAGCAGCATCGTACCTGTTTATTGTTCCATCGGTTCGTTATTTATTTCAAGCTACTCTTTAGTTCGATTCATTGCGAATCTCTCTCTCCAGCTTCTCGTTTCAAAGACTCTCTACAAATACGGTAATAACTATGTTTCTCGTTGCTTATGCTAATATGATAGAAGCAGCATCGTACCTGTTTATTGTTCCATTGGTTCGTTATTTATTTCAAGCTACTCTTTAGTTCGATTCATTGCGAATCTCTCTCTACAGCTTCTCGTTTCAAAGACTCTCTACAAATACGGTAATAACTATGTTTCTCGTTGCTTATGCTAATATTATAGAAGCAGCATCGTACCTGTTTATTGTTGCATTGGTTCGTTATTTATTTCAAGCTATTCTTTAGTTCGATTCATTGCGAATCTCTCTCTCCAGCTTCTCGTTTCAAAGACTCTCTACAAATACGGTAATAACTATGTTTCTCGTTGCTAATGCTAATATGATAGAAGCAGCATCGTACCTGTTTATTGTTCCATTGGTTCGTTATTTGTTTCAAGCTACTCTTTAGTTCGATTCATTGCGAATCTCTCTCTACAGCTTCTCGTTTCAAAGACTCTCTACAAATACGGTAATAACTATGTTTCTCGTTGCTTATGCTAATATGATAGAAGCAGCATCGTACCTGTTTATTGTTCCATTGGTTCGTTATTTATTTCATGCTATTCTTTAGTTCGATTCATTGCGAATCTCTCTCTACAGCTTCTCGTTTCAAAGACTCTCTACAAATACGGTAATAACTATGTTTCTCGTTGCTAATGCTAATATGATAGAAGCAGCATCGTACCTGTTTATTGTTCCATTGGTTCGTTATTTGTTTCAAGCTACTCTTTAGTTCGATTCATTGCGAATCTCTCTCTACAGCTTCTCGTTTCAAAGACTCTCTACAAATACGGTAATAACTATGTTTCTCGTTGCTTATGCTAATATGATAGAAGCAGCATCGTACCTGTTTATTGTTCCATTGGTTCGTTATTTATTTCATGCTATTCTTTAGTTCGATTCATTGCGAATCTCTCTCTACAGCTTCTCGTTTCAAAGACTCTCTACAAATACGGTAATAACTATGTTTCTCGTTGCTAATGCTAATATGATAGAAGCAGCATCGTACCTGTTTATTGTTCCATTGGTTCGTTATTTATTTCAAGCTATTCTTTAGTTCGATTCATTGCGAATCTCTCTCTCCAGCTTCTCGTTTCAAAGACTCTCTACAAATACGGTAATAACTATGTTTCTCGTTGCTTATGCTAATATGATAGAAGCAGCATCGTACCTGTTTATTGTTCCATTGGTTCGTTATTTATTTCAAGCTATTCTTTAGTTCGATTCATTGCGAATCTCTCTCTCCAGCTTCTCGTTTCAAAGACTCTCTACAAATACGGTAATAACTATGTTTCTCGTTGCTTATGCTAATATGATAGAAGCAGCATCGTACCTGTTTATTGTTCCATTGGTTCGTTATTTATTTCATGCTACTCTTTAGTTCGATTCATTGCGAATCTCTCTCTCCAGCTTCTCGTTTCAAAGACTCTCTACAAATACGGTAATAACTATGTTTCTCGTTGCTTATGCTAATATGATAGAAGCAGCATCGTACCTGTTTATTGTTCCATTGGTTCGTTATTTATTTCAAGCTATTCTTTAGTTCGATTCATTGCGAATCTCTCTCTCCAGCTTCTCGTTTCAAAGACTTTCTACAAATACGGTAATAACTATGTTTCTCGTTGCTAATGCTAATATGATAGAAGCAGCATCGTACCTGTTTATTGTTCCATTGGTTCGTTATTTATTTCATGCTACTCTTTAGTTCGATTCATTGCGAATCTCTCTCTCCAGCTTCTCGTTTCAAAGACTCTCTACAAATACGGTAATAACTATGTTTCTCGTTGCTTATGCTAATATGATAGAAGCAGCATCGTTCCTGTTTATTGTTCCATTGGTTCGTTATTTATTTCATGCTATTCTTTAGTTCGATTCATTGCGAATCTCTCTCTCCAGCTTCTCGTTTCAAAGACTCTCTACAAATACGGTAATAACTATGTTTCTCGTTGCTTATGCTAATATGATAGAAGCAGCATCGTACCTGTTTATTGTTCCATTGGTTCGTTATTTATTTCAAGCTATTCTTTAGTTCGATTCATTGCGAATCTCTCTCTCCAGCTTCTCGTTTCAAAGACTCTCTACAAATACGGTAATAACTATGTTTCTCGTTGCTTATGCTAATATGATAGAAGCAGCATCGTACCTGTTTATTGTTCCATTGGTTGGTTATTTATTTCATGCTACTCTTTAGTTCGATTCATTGCGAATCTCTCTCTCCAGCTTCTCGTTTCAAAGACTCTCTACAAATACGGTAATAACTATGTTTCTCGTTGCTTATGCTAATATGATAGAAGCAGCATCGTACCTGTTTATTGTTCCATTGGTTCGTTATTTATTTCAAGCTATTCTTTAGTTCGATTCATTGCGAATCTCTCTCTCCAGCTTCTCGTTTCAAAGACTCTCTACAAATACGGTAATAACTATGTTTCTCGTTGCTAATGCTAATATGATAGAAGCAGCATCGTACCTGTTTATTGTTCCATTGGTTCGTTATTTATTTCATGCTACTCTTTAGTTCGATTCATTGCGAATCTCTCTCTCCAGCTTCTCGTTTCAAAGACTCTCTACAAATACGGTAATAACTATGTTTCTCGTTGCTTATGCTAATATGATAGAAGCAGCATCGTTCCTGTTTATTGTTCCATTGGTTCGTTATTTATTTCATGCTACTCTTTAGTTCGATTCATTGCGAATCTCTCTCTCCAGCTTCTCGTTTCAAAGACTCTCTACAAATACGGTAATAACTATGTTTCTCGTTGCTTATGCTAATATGATAGAAGCAGCATCGTTCCTGTTTATTGTTCCATTGGTTCGTTATTTATTTCATGCTATTCTTTAGTTCGATTCATTGCGAATCTCTCTCTCCAGCTTCTCGTTTCAAAGACTCTCTACAAATACGGTAATAACTATGTTTCTCGTTGCTTATGCTAATATGATAGAAGCAGCATCGTACTGTTTATTGTTCCATTGGTTCGTTATTTATTTCAAGCTATTCTTTAGTTCGATTCATTGCGAATCTCTCTCTCCAGCTTCTCGTTTCAAAGACTCTCTACAAATACGGTAATAACTATGTTTCTCGTTGCTTATGCTAATATGATAGAAGCAGCATCGTACCTGTTTATTGTTCCATTGGTTGGTTATTTATTTCATGCTACTCTTTAGTTCGATTCATTGCGAATCTCTCTCTCCAGCTTCTCGTTTCAAAGACTCTCTACAAATACGGTAATAACTATGTTTCTCGTTGCTTATGCTAATATGATAGAAGCAGCATCGTACCTGTTTATTGTTCCATTGGTTCGTTATTTATTTCAAGCTATTCTTTAGTTCGATTCATTGCGAATCTCTCTCTCCAGCTTCTCGTTTCAAAGACTCTCTACAAATACGGTAATAACTATGTTTCTCGTTGCTAATGCTAATATGATAGAAGCAGCATCGTACCTGTTTATTGTTCCATTGGTTCGTTATTTATTTCATGCTACTCTTTAGTTCGATTCATTGCGAATCTCTCTCTCCAGCTTCTCGTTTCAAAGACTCTCTACAAATACGGTAATAACTATGTTTCTCGTTGCTTATGCTAATATGATAGAAGCAGCATCGTTCCTGTTTATTGTTCCATTGGTTCGTTATTTATTTCATGCTATTCTTTAGTTCGATTCATTGCGAATCTCTCTCTCCAGCTTCTCGTTTCAAAGACTCTCTACAAATACGGTAATAACTATGTTTCTCGTTGCTAATGCTAATATGATAGAAGCAGCATCGTACCTGTTTATTGTTCCATTGGTTCGCTATTTATTTCATGCTACTCTTTAGTTCGATTCATTGCGAATCTCTCTCTACAGCTTCTCGTTTCAAAGACTCTCTACAAATACGGTAATAACTATGTTTCTCGTTGCTTATGCTAATATGATAGAAGCAGCATCGTACCTGTTTATTGTTCCATTGGTTCGTTATTTATTTCATGCTACTCTTTAGTTCGATTCATTGCGAATCTCTCTCTCCAGCTTCTCGTTTCAAAGACTCTCTACAAATACGGTAATAACTATGTTTCTCGTTGCTTATGCTAATATGATAGAAGCAGCATCGTACCTGTTTATTGTTCCATTGGTTCGTTATTTATTTCATGCTACTCTTTAGTTCGATTCATTGCGAATCTCTCTCTACAGCTTCTCGTTTCAATGACTCTCTACAAATACGGTAATAACTATGTTTCTCGTTGCTAATGCTAATATGATAGAAGCAGCATCGTACCTGTTTATTGTTCCATTGGTTCGTTATTTATTTCATGCTACTCTTTAGTTCGATTCATTGCGAATCTCTCTCTACAGCTTCTCGTTTCAAGACTCTCTACAAATACGGTAATAACTATGTTTCTCGTTGCTAATGCTAATATGATAGAAGCAGCATCGTACCTGTTTATTGTTCCATTGGTTCGTTATTTATTTCAAGCTATTCTTTAGTTCGATTCATTGCGAATCTCTCTCCACAGCTTCTCGTTTCAAAGACTCTCTACAAATACGGTAATAACTATGTTTCTCGTTGCTTATGCTAATATGATAGAAGCAGCATCGTACCTGTTTATTGTTCCATTGGTTCGTTATTTATTTCAAGCTATTCTTTAGTTCGATTCATTGCGAATCTCTCTCTCCAGCTTCTCGTTTCAAAGACTCTCTACAAATACGGTAATAACTATGTTTCTCGTTGCTTATGCTAATATGATAGAAGCAGCATCGTACCTGTTTATTGTTCCATTGGTTCGTTATTTATTTCATGCTACTCTTTAGTTCGATTCATTGCGAATCTCTCTCTCACAGCTTCTCGTTTCAAAGACTCTCTACAAATACGGTAATAACTATGTTTCTCGTTGCTTATGCTAATATGATAGAAGCAGCATCGTACCTGTTTATTGTTCCATTGGTTCGTTATTTATTTCAAGCTATTCTTTAGTTCGATTCATTGCGAATCTCTCTCTCCAGCTTCTCGTTTCAAAGACTCTCTACAAATACGGTAATAACTATGTTTCTCGTTGCTAATGCTAATATGATAGAAGCAGCATCGTACCTGTTTATTGTTCCATTGGTTCGTTATTTATTTCATGCTACTCTTTAGTTCGATTCATTGCGAATCTCTCTCTCCAGCTTCTCGTTTCAAAGACTCTCTACAAATACGGTAATAACTATGTTTCTCGTTGCTTATGCTAATATGATAGAAGCAGCATCGTTCCTGTTTATTGTTCCATTGGTTCGTTATTTATTTCATGCTATTCTTTAGTTCGATTCATTGCGAATCTCTCTCTCCAGCTTCTCGTTTCAAAGACTCTCTACAAATACGGTAATAACTATGTTTCTCGTGCTAATGCTAATATGATAGAAGCAGCATCGTACCTGTTTATTGTTCCATTGGTTCGCTATTTATTTCATGCTACTCTTTAGTTCGATTCATTGCGAATCTCTCTCTACAGCTTCTCGTTTCAAAGACTCTCTACAAATACGGTAATAACTATGTTTCTCGTTGCTTATGCTAATATGATAGAAGCAGCATCGTACCTGTTTATTGTTCCATTGGTTCGTTATTTATTTCATGCTACTCTTTAGTTCGATTCATTGCGAATCTCTCTCTCCAGCTTCTCGTTTCAAAGACTCTCTACAAATACGGTAATAACTATGTTTCTCGTTGCTTATGCTAATATGATAGAAGCAGCATCGTACCTGTTTTATTGTTCCATTGGTTCGTTATTTATTTCATGCTACTCTTTAGTTCGATTCATTGCGAATCTCTCTCTACAGCTTCTCGTTTCAATGACTCTCTACAAATACGGTAATAACTATGTTTCTCGTTGCTAATGCTAATATGATAGAAGCAGCATCGTACCTGTTTATTGTTCCATTGGTTCGTTATTTATTTCAAGCTATTCTTTAGTTCGATTCATTGCGAATCTCTCTCCACAGCTTCTCGTTTCAAAGACTCTCTACAAATACGGTAATAACTATGTTTCTCGTTGCTTATGCTAATATGATAGAAGCAGCATCGTACCTGTTTATTGTTCCATTGGTTCGTTATTTATTTCAAGCTATTCTTTAGTTCGATTCATTGCGAATCTCTCTCTACAGCTTCTCGTTTCAAAGACTCTCTACAAATACGGTAATAACTATGTTTCTCGTTGCTAATGCTAATATGATAGAAGCAGCATCGTACCTGTTTATTGTTCCATTGGTTTCGTTATTTATTTCATGCTACTCTTTAGTTCGATTCATGCGAATCTCTCTCTACAGCTTCTCGTTTCAAAGACTCTCTACAAATACGGTAATAACTATGTTTCTCGTTGCTTATGCTAATATGATAGAAGCAGCATCGTACCTGTTTATTGTTCCATTGGTTCGTTATTTATTTCATGCTATCTTTAGTTCGATTCATTGCGAATCTCTCTCTACAGCTTCTCGTTTCAATGACTCTCTACAAATACGGTAATAACTATGTTTCTCGTTGCTAATGCTAATATGATAGAAGCAGCATCGTACCTGTTTATTGTTCCATTGGTTCGTTATTTATTTCATGCTACTCTTTAGTTCGATTCATTGCGAATCTCTCTCTACAGCTTCTCGTTTCAAAGACTCTCTACAAATACGGTAATAACTATGTTTCTCGTTGCTAATGCTAATATGATAGAAGCAGCATCGTACCTGTTTATTGTTCCATTGGTTCGTTATTTATTTTCAAGCTATTCTTTAGTTCGATTCATTGCGAATCTCTCTCCACAGCTTCTCGTTTCAAAGACTCTCTACAAATACGGTAATAACTATGTTTCTCGTTGCTTATGCTAATATGATAGAAGCAGCATCGTACCTGTTTATTGTTCCATTGGTTCGTTATTTATTTCAAGCTATTCTTTAGTTCGATTCATTGCGAATCTCTCTCTACAGCTTCTCGTTTCAAAGACTCTCTACAAATACGGTAATAACTATGTTTCTCGTTGCTAATGCTAATATGATAGAAGCAGCATCGTACCTGTTTATTGTTCCATTGGTTCGTTATTTATTTCAAGCTATTCTTTAGTTCGATTCATTGCGAATCTCTCTCCACAGCTTCTCGTTTCAAAGACTCTCTAAAAATACGGTAATAACTATGTTTCTCGTTGTTCATGCTAATATGATAGAAGCAGCATCGTACCTGTTTATTGTTCCATTGGTTCGTTATTTATTTCAAGCTATTCTTTAGTTCGATTCATTGCGAATCTCTCTCTACAGCTTCTCGTTTCAAAAACTCTCTACAAATACGGTAATAACTATGTTTCTCGTTGCTTATGCTAATATGATAGAAGCAGCATCGTACCTGTTTATTGTTCCATTGGTTCGTTATTTATTTCATGCTACTCTTTAGTTCGATTCATTGCGAATCTCTCTCTACAGCTTCTCGTTTCAAAGACTCTCTACAAATACGGTAATAACTATGTTTCTCGTTGCTAATGCTAATATGATAGAAGCAGCATCGTACCTGTTTATTGTTCCATTGGTTCGTTATTTATTTCAAGCTATTCTTTAGTTCGATTCATTGCGAATCTCTCTCCACAGCTTCTCGTTTCAAAGACTCTCTACAAATACGGTAATAACTATGTTTCTCGTTGCTTATGCTAATATGATAGAAGCAGCATCGTACCTGTTTATTGTTCCATTGGTTCGTTATTTATTTCAAGCTATTCTTTAGTTCGATTCATTGCGAATCTCTCTCTACAGCTTCTCGTTTCAAAGACTCTCTACAAATACGGTAATAACTATGTTTCTCGTTGCTAATGCTAATATGATAGAAGCAGCATCGTACCTGTTTATTGTTCCATTGGTTCGTTATTTATTTCAAGCTATTCTTTAGTTCGATTCATTGCGAATCTCTCTCTCCAACTTCTCGTTTCAAAGACTCTCTACAAATACGGTAATAACTATGTTTCTCGTTGCTTATGCTAATATGATAGAAGCAGCATCGTACCTGTTTATTGTTCCATTGGTTCGTTATTTATTTCAAGCTATTCATTAGTTCGATTCATTGCGAATCTCTCTCTACAGCTTCTCGTTTCAAAGACTCTCTACAAATACGGTAATAACTATGTTTCTCGTTGCTTATGCTAATATGATAGAAGCAGCATCGTACCTGTTTATTGTTCCATTGGTTCGTTATTTATTTCAAGCTATTCTTTAGTTCGATTCATTGCGAATCTCTCTCTACAGCTTCTCGTTTCAAAGACTCTCTACAAATACGGTAATAACTATGTTTCTCGTTGCTTATGCTAATATTATAGAAGCAGCATCGTACCTGTTTATTGTTCCATTGGTTCGTTATTTATTTCAAGCTATTCTTTAGTTCGATTCATTGCGAATCTCTCTCTACAGCTTCTCGTTTCAAAGACTCTCTACAAATACGGTAATAACTATGTTCTCGTTGCTTATGCTAATATGATAGAAGCAGCATCGTACCTGTTTATTGTTCCATTGGTTCGTTATTTATTTCAAGCTATTCTTTAGTTCGATTCATTGCGAATCTCTCTCTCCAGCTTCTCGTTTCAAAGACTCTCTACAAATACGGTAATAACTATGTTTCTCGTTGCTAATGCTAATATGATAGAAGCAGCATCGTACCTGTTTATTGTTCCATTGGTTCGTTATTTATTTCAAGCTACTCTTTAGTTCGATTCATTGCGAATCTCTCTCTATAGCTTCTCGTTTCAAAGACTCTCTACAAATACGGTAATAACTATGTTTCTCTTTGCTTATGCTAATATGATAGAAGCAGCATCGTACCTGTTTATTGTTCCATTGGTTCGCTATTTATTTCAAGCTATTCTTTAGTTCGATTCATTGCGAATCTCTCTCTACAGCTTCTCGTTTCAAAGACTCTCTACAAATACGGTAATAACTATGTTTCTCGTTGCTTATGCTAATATTATAGAAGCAGCATCGTACCTGTTTATTGTTCCATTGGTTCGTTATTTATTTCATGCTATTCTTTAGTTCGATTCATTGCGAATCTCTCTCTCCAGCTTCTCGTTTCAAAGACTCTCTACAAATACGGTAATAACTATGTTTCTCGTTGCTTATGCTAATATGATAGAAGCAGCATCGTACCTGTTTATTGTTCCATGGTTCTTATTTATTTCAAGCTATTCTTTAGTTCGATTCATTGCGAATCTCTCTCTACAGCTTCTCGTTTCAAAGACTCTCTACAAATACGGTAATAACTATGTTTCTCGTTGCTTATGCTAATATGATAGAAGCAGCATCGTACCTGTTTATTGTTCCATTGGTTCGTTATTTATTTCAAGCTATTCTTTAGTTCGATTCATTGCGAATCTCTCTCTACAGCTTCTCGTTTCAAAGACTCTCTACAAATACGGTAATAACTAGGTTTCTCGTTGCTAATGCTAATATTATAGAAGCAGCATCGTACCTGTTTATTGTTCCATTGGTTCGTTATTTATTTCATGCTATTCATTAGTTCGATTCATTGCGAATCTCTCTCTCCAGCTTCTCGTTTCAAAGACTCTCTACAAATACGGTAATAACTATGTTTCTCGTTGCTTATGCTAATATGATAGAAGCAGCATCGTACCTGTTTATTGTTCCATTGGGTCGTTATTTATTTCAAGCTATTCTTTAGTTCGATTCATTGCGAATCTCTCTCCACAGCTTCTCGTTTGAAAGACTCTCTAAAAATACGGTAATAACTATGTTTCTCGTTGCTTATGCTAATATTGTAGAAGCAGCATCGTACCTGTTTATTGTTCCATTGGTTCGTTATTTATTTCAAGCTACTCTTTAGTTCGATTCATTGCGAATCTCTCTCTATAGCTTCTCGTTTCAAAGACTCTCTACAAATACGGTAATAACTATGTTTCTCTTTGCTTATGCTAATATGATAGAAGCAGCATCGTACCTGTTTATTGTTCCATTGGTTCGCTATTTATTTCAAGCTATTCTTTAGTTCGATTCATTGCGAATCTCTCTCTACAGCTTCTCGTTTCAAAGACTCTCTACAAATACGGTAATAACTATGTTTCTCGTTGCTTATGCTAATATTATAGAAGCAGCATCGTACCTGTTTAATGTTCCATTGGTTCGTTATTTATTTCATGCTATTCTTTAGTTCGATTCATTGCGAATCTCTCTCTCCAGCTTCTCGTTTCAAAGACTCTCTACAAATACGGTAATAACTATGTTTCTCGTTGCTTATGCTAATATGATAGAAGCAGCATCGTACCTGTTTATTGTTCCATTGGTTCGTTATTTATTTCAAGCTATTCTTTAGTTCGATTCATTGCGAATCTCTCTCTACAGCTTCTCGTTTCAAAGACTCTCTACAAATACGGTAATAACTATGTTTCTCGTTGCTTATGCTAATATGATAGAAGCAGCATCGTACCTGTTTATTGTTCCATTGGTTCGTTATTTATTTCAAGCTATTCTTTAGTTCGATTCATTGCTGAATCTCTCTCTACAGCTTCTCGTTTCAAAGACTCTCTACAAATACGGTAATAACTATGTTTTCTCGTTGCTAATGCTAATATTATAGAAGCAGCATCGTACCTGTTTATTGTTCCATTGGTTCGTTATTTATTTCATGCTATTCATTAGTTCGATTCATTGCGAATCTCTCTCTCCAGCTTCTCGTTTCAAAGACTCTCTACAAATACGGTAATAACTATGTTTCTCGTTGCTTATGCTAATATGATAGAAGCAGCATCGTACCTGTTTATTGTTCCATTGGTTCGTTATTTATTTCAAGCTATTCTTTAGTTCGATTCATTGCGAATCTCTCTCCACAGCTTCTCGTTTGAAAGACTCTCTACAAATACGGTAATAACTATGTTTCTCGTTGCTTATGCTAATATTGTAGAAGCAGCATCGTACCTGTTTATTGTTCCATTGGTTCGTTATTTATTTCAAGCTACTCTTTAGTTCGATTCATTGCGAATCTCTCTCCACAGCTTCTCGTTTCAAAGACTCTCTACAAATACGGTAATAACTATGTTTCTCGTTGCTTATGCTAATATGATAGAAGCAGCATCGTACCTGTTTATTGTTCCATTGGTTCGTTATTTATTTCAAGCTACTCTTTAGTTCGATTCATTGCGAATCTCTCTCTCCAGCTTCTCGTTTGAAAGACTCTCTACAAATACGGTAATAACTATGTTTCTCGTTGCTTATGCTAATATGATAGAAGCAGCATCGTACCTGTTTATTGTTCCATTGGTTCGCTATTTATTTCAAGCTATTCTTTAGTTCGATTCATTGCGAATCTCTCTCTACAGCTTCTCGTTTCAAAGACTCTCTACAAATACGGTAATAACTATGTTTCTCGTTGCTTATGCTAATATGATAGAAGCAGCATCATACCTGTTTATTGTTCCATTGGTTCGTTATTTATTTCAAGCTACTCTTTAGTTCGATTCATTGCGAATCTCTCTCTACAGCTTCTCGTTTCAAAGACTCTCTACAAATACGGTAATAACTATGTTTCTCGTTGCTTATGCTAATATGATAGAAGCAGCATCGTACCTGTTTATTGTTCCATTGGTTCGTTATTTATTTCAAGCTATTCATTAGTTCGATTCATTGCGAATCTCTCTCTACAGCTTCTCGTTTCAAAGACTCTCTACAAATACGGTAATAACTATGTTTCTCGTTGCTAATGCTAATATGATAGAAGCAGCATCGTACCTGTTTATTGTTCCATTGGTTCGTTATTCATTTCAAGCTATTCTTTAGTTCGATTCATTGCGAATCTCTCTCTACAGCTTCTCGTTTCAAAGACTCT
>NW_028294254.1:0-43614 GCF_964341445.2 Mesoplodon mirus | reverse complement strand
TATTACGGTATTTGTAGAGAGTCTTTGAAACGAGAAGCTGTAGAGAGAGATTCGCAATGAATCGAACTAAAGAGTAGCTTGAAATAAATAACGAACCAATGGAACAATAAACAGGTACGATGCTGCTTCTATCATATTAGCATAAGCAACGAGAAACATAGTTATTACCGTATTTGTAGAGAGTCTTTGAAACGAGAAGCTGTGGAGAGAGATTCGCAATGAATCGAACTAAAGAATAGCTTGAAATAAATAACGAACCAATGGAACAATAAACAGGTACGATGCTGCCTCTATCATATTAGCCTTAGCAACGAGAAACATAGTTATTACCGTATTTGTAGAGAGTCTTTGAAACGAGAAGCTGTAGAGAGAGATTCGCAATGAATCGAACTAAAGAATAGCTTGAAATAAATAACGAACCAATGGAACAATAAACAGGTACGATGCTGCTTCTATCATATTAGCATAAGCAACGAGAAACATAGTTATTACCGTATTTGTAGAGAGTCTTTGAAACGAGAAGCTGTAGAGAGAGATTCGCAATGAATCGAACTAAAGAATAGCTTGAAATAAATAACGAACCAATGGAACAATAAACAGGTACGATGCTGCTTCTATCATATTAGCATAAGCAACGAGAAACATAGTTATTACCGTATTTGTAGAGAGTCTTTGAAACGAGAAGCTGGAGAGAGAGATTCGCAATGAATCGAACTAAAGAATAGCTTGAAATAAATAACGAACCAATGGAACAATAAACAGGTACGATGCTGCTTCTATCATATTAGCATAAGCAACGAGAAACATAGTTATTACCGTATTTGTAGAGAGTCTTTGAAACGAGAAGCTGGAGAGAGAGATTCGCAATGAATCGAACTAATGAATAGCTTGAAATAAATAACGAACCAATGCAACAATAAACAGGTACGATGCTGCTTCTATCATATTAGCATAAGCAACGAGAAACATAGTTATTACGGTATTTGTAGAGAGTCTTTGAAACGAGAAGCTGTAGAGAGAGATTCGCAATGAATCGAACTAAAGAGTAGCTTGAAATAAATAACGAACCAATGGAACAATAAACAGGTACGATGCTGCTTCTATCATATTAGCATAAGCAACGAGAAACATAGTTATTACCGTATTTGTAGAGAGTCTTTGAAACGAGAAGCTGTGGAGAGAGATTCGCAATGAATCGAACTAAAGAATAGCTTGAAATAAATAACGAACCAATGGAACAATAAACAGGTACGATGCTGCCTCTATCATATTAGCCTTAGCAACGAGAAACATAGTTATTACCGTATTTGTAGAGAGTCTTTGAAACGAGAAGCTGTAGAGAGAGATTCGCAATGAATCGAACTAAAGAATAGCTTGAAATAAATAACGAACCAATGGAACAATAAACAGGTACGATGCTGCTTCTATCATATTAGCATAAGCAACGAGAAACATAGTTATTACCGTATTTGTAGAGAGTCTTTGAAACGAGAAGCTGTAGAGAGAGATTCGCAATGAATCGAACTAAAGAATAGCTTGAAATAAATAACGAACCAATGGAACAATAAACAGGTACGATGCTGCTTCTATCATATTAGCATAAGCAACGAGAAACATAGTTATTACCGTATTTGTAGAGAGTCTTTGAAACGAGAAGCTGGAGAGAGAGATTCGCAATGAATCGAACTAAAGAATAGCTTGAAATAAATAACGAACCAATGGAACAATAAACAGGTACGATGCTGCTTCTATCATATTAGCATAAGCAACGAGAAACATAGTTATTACCGTATTTGTAGAGAGTCTTTGAAACGAGAAGCTGGAGAGAGAGATTCGCAATGAATCGAACTAAAGAATAACATGAAATAAATAACGAACCAATGGAACAATAAACAGGTACGATGCTGCTTCTATCATATTAGCATAAGCAACGAGAAACATAGTTATTACCGTATTTGTAGAGAGTCTTTGAAACGAGAAGCTGTAGAGAGAGATTCGCAATGAATCGAACTAAAGAATAGCTTGAAATAAATAACGAACCAATGGAACAATAAACAGGTACGATGCTGCTTCTATCATATTAGCATTAGCAACGAGAAACATAGTTATTACCGTATTTGTAGAGAGTCTTTGAAACGAGAAGCTGTGGAGAGAGATTCGCAATGAATCGAACTAAAGAATAGCTTGAAATAAATAACGAACCAATGGAACAATAAACAGGTACGATGCTGCTTCTATCATATTAGCATTAGCAACGAGAAACATAGTTATTACCGTATTTGTAGAGAGTCTTTGAAACGAGAAGCTGTAGAGAGAGATTCGCAATGAATCGAACTAAAGAATAGCTTGAAATAAATAACGAACCAATGGAACAATAAACAGGTACGATGCTGCTTCTATCATATTAGCATAAGCAACGAGAAACATAGTTATTACCGTATTTGTAGAGAGTCTTTGAAACGAGAAGCTGTAGAGAGAGATTCGCAATGAATCGAACTAAAGAATAGCTTGAAATAAATAACGAACCAATGGAACAATAAACAGGTACGATGCTGCTTCTATCATATTAGCATAAGCAACGAGAAACATAGTTATTACCGTATTTGTAGAGAGTCTTTGAAACGAGAAGCTGGAGAGAGAGATTCGCAATGAATCGAACTAAAGAATAGCTTGAAATAAATAACGAACCAATGCAACAATAAACAGGTACGATGCTGCTTCTATCATATTAGCATAAGCAACGAGAAACATAGTTATTACCGTATTTGTAGAGAGTCTTTGAAACGAGAAGCTGTAGAGAGAGATTCGCAATGAATCGAACTAAAGAGTAGCTTGAAATAAATAACGAACCAATGGAACAATAAACAGGTACGATGCTGCTTCTATCATATTAGCATAAGCAACGAGAAACATAGTTATTACCGTATTTGTAGAGAGTCTTTGAAACGAGAAGCTGGAGAGAGAGATTCGCAATGAATCGAACTAATGAATAGCTTGAAATAAATAACGAACCAATGCAACAATAAACAGGTACGATGCTGCTTCTATCATATTAGCATAAGCAACGAGAAACATAGTTATTACGGTATTTGTAGAGAGTCTTTGAAACGAGAAGCTGTAGAGAGAGATTCGCAATGAATCGAACTAAAGAGTAGCTTGAAATAAATAACGAACCAATGGAACAATAAACAGGTACGATGCTGCTTCTATCATATTAGCATAAGCAACGAGAAACATAGTTATTACCGTATTTGTAGAGAGTCTTTGAAACGAGAAGCTGGAGAGAGAGATTCGCAATGAATCGAACTAATGAATAGCTTGAAATAAATAACGAACCAATGGAACAATAAACAGGTACGATGCTGCTTCTATCATATTAGCATAAGCAACGAGAAACATAGTTATTACCGTATTTGTAGAGAGTCTTTGAAACGAGAAGCTGTAGAGAGAGATTCGCAATGAATCGAACTAAAGAATAGCTTGAAATAAATAACGAACCAATGGAACAATAAACAGGTACGATGCTGCTTCTATCATATTAGCATAAGCAACGAGAAACATAGTTATTACCGTATTTGTAGAGAGTCTTTGAAACGAGAAGCTGGAGAGAGAGATTCGCAATGAATCGAACTAAAGAATAGCTTGAAATAAATAACGAACCAATGCAACAATAAACAGGTACGATGCTGCTTCTATCATATTAGCATAAGCAACGAGAAACATAGTTATTACCGTATTTGTAGAGAGTCTTTGAAACGAGAAGCTGTAGAGAGAGATTCGCAATGAATCGAACTAAAGAGTAGCTTGAAATAAATAACGAACCAATGGAACAATAAACAGGTACGATGCTGCTTCTATCATATTAGCATAAGCAACGAGAAACATAGTTATTACCGTATTTGTAGAGTGTCTTTGAAACGAGAAGCTGGAGAGAGAGATTCGCAATGAATCGAACTAATGAATAGCTTGAAATAAATAACGAACCAATGCAACAATAAACAGGTACGATGCTGCTTCTATCATATTAGCATAAGCAACGAGAAACATAGTTATTACGGTATTTGTAGAGAGTCTTTGAAACGAGAAGCTGTAGAGAGAGGTTCGCAATGAATCGAACTAAAGAGTAGCTTGAAATAAATAACGAACCAATGGAACAATAAACAGGTACGATGCTGCTTCTATCATATTAGCATAAGCAACGAGAAACATAGTTATTACCGTATTTGTAGAGAGTCTTTGAAACGAGAAGCTGTAGAGAGAGATTCGCAATTAATCGAACTAAAGAATAGCTTGAAATAAATAGCGAACCAATGGAACAATAAACAGGTACGATGCTGCTTCTATCATATTAGCATAAGCAACGAGAAACATAGTTATTACCGTATTTGTAGAGAGTCTTTGAAACGAGAAGCTGGAGAGAGAGATTCGCAATGAATCGAACTAAAGAGTAGCTTGAAATAAATAACGAACCAATGGAACAATAAACAGGTACGATGCTGCTTCTATAATATTAGCATAAGCAACGAGAAACATAGTTATTACCGTATTTGTAGAGAGTCTTTGAAACGAGAAGCTGGAGAGAGAGATTCGCAATGAATCGAACTAATGAATAGCTTGAAATAAATAACGAACCAATGGAACAATAAACAGGTACGATGCTGCTTCTATCATATTAGCATTAGCAACGAGAAACATAGTTATTACCGTATTTGTAGAGAGTCTTTGAAACGAGAAGCTGTAGAGAGAGATTCGCAATGAATCGAACTAAAGAATAGCATGAAATAAATAACGAACCAATGGAACAATAAACAGGTACGATGCTGCTTCTATCATATTAGCATAAGCAACGAGAAACATAGTTATTACCGTATTTGTAGAGAGTCTTTGAAACGAGAAGCTGTAGAGAGAGATTCGCAATTAATCGAACTAAAGAATAGCTTGAAATAAATAGCGAACCAATGGAACAATAAACAGGTACGATGCTGCTTCTATCATATTAGCATAAGCAACGAGAAACATAGTTATTACCGTATTTGTAGAGAGTCTTTGAAACGAGAAGCTGGAGAGAGAGATTCGCAATGAATCGAACTAAAGAGTAGCTTGAAATAAATAACGAACCAATGGAACAATAAACAGGTACGATGCTGCTTCTATAATATTAGCATAAGCAACGAGAAACATAGTTATTACCGTATTTGTAGAGAGTCTTTGAAACGAGAAGCTGGAGAGAGAGATTCGCAATGAATCGAACTAATGAATAGCTTGAAATAAATAACGAACCAATGGAACAATAAACAGGTACGATGCTGCTTCTATCATATTAGCATTAGCAACGAGAAACATAGTTATTACCGTATTTGTAGAGAGTCTTTGAAACGAGAAGCTGTAGAGAGAGATTCGCAATGAATCGAACTAAAGAATAGCATGAAATAAATAACGAACCAATGGAACAATAAACAGGTACGATGCTGCTTCTATCATATTAGCATAAGCAACGAGAAACATAGTTATTACCGTATTTGTAGAGAGTCTTTGAAACGAGAAGCTGGAGAGAGAGATTCGCAATGAATCGAACTAAAGAGTAGCATGAAATAAATAACGAACCAATGGAACAATAAACAGGTACGATGCTGCTTCTCTCATATTAGCATAAGCAACGAGAAACATAGTTATTACCGTATTTGTAGAGAGTCTTTGAAACGAGAAGCTGTAGAGAGAGATTCGCAATGAATCGAACTAAAGAATAACTTGAAATAAATAACGAACCAATGGAACAATAAACAGGTACGATGCTGCTTCTATCATATTAGCATAAGCAACGAGAAACATAGTTATTACCGTATTTGTAGAGAGTCTTTGAAACGAGAAGCTGGAGAGAGAGATTCGCAATGAATCGAACTAAAGAGTAGCTTGAAATAAATAACGAACCAATGGAACAATAAACAGGTACGATGCTGCTTCTATCATATTAGCATAAGCAACGAGAAACATAGTTATTACCGTATTTGTAGAGAGTCTTTGAAACGAGAAGCTGTAGAGAGAGATTCGCAATGAATCGAACTAAAGAATAGCATGAAATAAATAACGAACCAATGGAACAATAAACAGGTACGATGCTGCTTCTATCATATTAGCATGAGCAACGAGAAACATAGTTATTACCGTATTTGTAGAGAGTCTTTGAAAAGAGAAGCTGTAGAGAGAGATTCGCAATGAATCGAACTAAAGAATAGCTTGAAATAAATAACGAACCAATGCAACAATAAACAGGTACGATGCTGCTTCTATAATATTAGCATAAGCAACGAGAAACATAGTTATTACCGTATTTGTAGAGAGTCTTTGAAACGAGAAGCTGTAGAGAGAGATTCGCAATGAATCGAACTAAAGAATAGCATGAAATAAATAACGAACCAATGGAACAATAAACAGGTACGATGCTGCTTCTATCATATTAGCATAAGCAACGAGAAACATAGTTATTACCGTATTTGTAGAGAGTCTTTGAAAAGAGAAGCTGTAGAGAGAGATTCGCAATGAATCGAACTAAAGAATAGCTTGAAATAAATAACGAACCAATGCAACAATAAACAGGTACGATGCTGCTTCTATAATATTAGCATAAGCAACGAGAAACATAGTTATTACCGTATTTGTAGAGAGTCTTTGAAACGAGAAGCTGTAGAGAGAGATTCGCAATGAATCGAACTAAAGAATAGCTTGAAATAAATAACGAACCAATGGAACAATAAACAGGTACGATGCTGCTTCTATCATATTAGCATTAGCAACGAGAAACATAGTTATTACCGTATTTGTAGAGGGTCTTTGAAACGAGAAGCTGTAGAGAGAGATTCGCAATGAATCGAACTAAAGAGTAGCTTAAAATAAATAACGAACCAATGGAACAATAAACAGGTACGATGCTGCTTCTATAATATTAGCATAAGCAACGAGAAACATAGTTATTACCGTATTTGTAGAGAGTCTTTGAAACGAGAAGCTGTAGAGAGAGATTCGCAATGAATCGAACTAAAGAATAGCTTGAAATAAATAACGAACCAATGGAACAATAAACAGGTACGATGCTGCTTCTATCATATTAGCATTAGCAACGAGAAACATAGTTATTACCGTATTTGTAGAGAGTCTTTGAAACGAGAAGCTGGAGAGAGAGATTCGCAATGAATCGAACTAAAGAATAGCTTGAAATAAATAACGAACCAATGGAACAATAAACAGGTACGATGCTGCTTCTATCATATTAGCATAAGCAACGAGAAACATAGTTATTACCGTATTTGTAGAGAGTCTTTGAAACGAGAAGCTGTGGAGAGAGATTCGCAATGAATCGAACTAAAGAATAGCTTGAAATAAATAACGAACCAATGGAACAATAAACAGGTACGATGCTGCTTCTATCATATTAGCATAAGCAACGAGAAACATAGTTATTACCGTATTTGTAGAGAGTCTTTGAAACGAGAAGCTGTAGAGAGAGATTCGCAATGAATCGAACTAAAGAGTAGCTTGAAATAAATAACGAACCAATGGAACAATAAACAGGTACGATGCTGCTTCTATCATATTAGCATAAGCAACGAGAAACATAGTTATTACCGTATTTGTAGAGAGTCTTTGAAACGAGAAGCTGTAGAGAGAGATTCGCAATGAATCGAACTAAAGAGTAGCTTGAAATAAATAACGAACCAATGGAACAATAAACAGGTACGATGCTGCTTCTATCATATTAGCATAAGCAACGAGAAACATAGTTATTACCGTATTTGTAGAGAGTCTTTGAAACGAGAAGCTGTAGAGAGAGATTCGCAATGAATCGAACTAAAGAGTAGCTTGAAATAAATAACGAACCAATGGAACAATAAACAGGTACGATGCTGCTTCTATCATATTAGCATAAGCAACGAGAAACATAGTTATTACCGTATTTGTAGAGAGTCTTTGAAACGAGAAGCTGTAGAGAGAGATTCGCAATGAATCGAACTAAAGAATAGCTTGAAATAAATAACGAACCAATGGAACAATAAACAGGTACGATGCTGCTTCTATCATATTAGCATAAGCAACGAGAAACATAGTTATTACCGTATTTGTAGAGAGTCTTTGAAACGAGAAGCTGTAGAGAGAGATTCGCAATGAATCGAACTAAAGAGTAGCTTGAAATAAATAACGAACCAATGGAACAATAAACAGGTACGATGCTGCTTCTATCATATTAGCATTAGCAACGAGAAACATAGTTATTACCGTATTTGTAGAGAGTCATTCAAACGAGAAGCTGTAGAGAGAGATTCGCAATGAATCGAACTAAAGAATAGCTTGAAATAAATAACGAACCAATGGAACAATAAACAGGTACGATGCTGCTTCTATCATATTAGCATAAGCAACGAGAAACATAGTTGTTACCGTATTTGTAGAGAGTCATTCAAACGAGAAGCTGTAGAGAGAGATTCGCAATGAATCGAACTAAAGAATAGCTTGAAATAAATAACGAACCAATGGAACAATAAACAGGTACGATGCTGCTTCTATCATATTAGCATAAGCAACGAGAAACATAGTTATTACCGTATTTGTAGAGAGTCTTTGAAACGAGAAGCTGTAGAGAGAGATTCGCAATGAATCGAACTAAAGAGTAGCTTGAAATAAATAACGAACCAATGGAACAATAAACAGGTACGATGCTGCTTCTATCATATTAGCATAAGCAACGAGAAACATAGTTATTACCGTATTTGTAGAGAGTCTTTGAAACGAGAAGCTGTAGAGAGAGATTCGCAATGAATCGAACTAAAGAATAGCTTGAAATAAATAACGAACCAATGGAACAATAAACAGGTACGATGCTGCTTCTATCATATTAGCATAAGCAACGAGAAACATAGTTATTACCGTATTTGTAGAGAGTCTTTGAAACGAGAAGCTGTAGAGAGAGATTCGCAATGAATCGAACTAAAGAGTAGCTTGAAATAAATAACGAACCAATGGAACAATAAACAGGTACGATGCTGCTTCTATCATATTAGCATTAGCAACGAGAAACATAGTTATTACCGTATTTGTAGAGAGTCTTTGAAACGAGAAGCTGTAGAGAGAGATTCGCAATGAATCGAACTAAAGAATAGCTTGAAATAAATAACGAACCAATGGAACAATAAACAGGTACGATGCTGCTTCTATCATATTAGCATTAGCAACGAGAAACATAGTTATTACCGTATTTGTAGAGAGTCTTTGAAACGAGAAGCTGTAGAGAGAGATTCGCAATGAATCGAACTAAAGAATAGCTTGAAATAAATAGCGAACCAATGGAACAATAAACAGGTACGATGCTGCTTCTATCATATTAGCATTAGCAACGAGAAACATAGTTATTACCGTATTTGTAGAGAGTCTTTGAAACGAGAAGCTGTGGAGAGAGATTCGCAATGAATCGAACTAAAGAATAGCATGAAATAAATAACGAACCAATGCAACAATAAACAGGTACGATGCTGCTTCTATCATATTAGCATAAGCAACGAGAAACATAGTTATTACCGTATTTGTAGAGAGTCATTCAAACGAGAAGCTGTAGAGAGAGATTCGCAATGAATCGAACTAAAGAATAGCTTGAAATAAATAACGAACCAATGGAACAATAAACAGGTACGATGCTGCTTCTATCATATTAGCATAAGCAACGAGAAACATAGTTATTACCGTATTTGTAGAGAGTCTTTGAAACGAGAAGCTGTAGAGAGAGATTCGCAATGAATCGAACTAAAGAGTAGCTTGAAATAAATAACGAACCAATGGAACAATAAACAGGTACGATGCTGCTTCTATCATATTAGCATAAGCAACGAGAAACATAGTTATTACCGTATTTGTAGAGAGTCTTTGAAACGAGAAGCTGTAGAGAGAGATTCGCAATGAATCGAACTAATGAATAGCATGAAATGAATAACGAACCAATGGAACAATAAACAGGTACGATGCTGCTTCTATCATATTAGCATAAGCAACGAGAAACATAGTTATTACCGTATTTGTAGAGAGTCTTTGAAACGAGAAGCTGTGGAGAGAGATTCGCAATGAATCGAACTAAAGAATAGCTTGAAATAAATAACGAACCAATGGAACAATAAACAGGTACGATGCTGCTTCTATCATATTAGCATAAGCAACGAGAAACATAGTTATTACCGTATTTGTAGAGAGTCTTTCAAACGAGAAGCTGGAGAGAGAGATTCGCAATGAATCGAACTAAAGAATAGCATGAAATAAATAACGAACCAATGGAACAATAAACAGGTACGATGCTGCTTCTATAATATTAGCATTAGCAACGAGAAACATAGTTATTACCGTATTTGTAGAGAGTCTTTGAAACGAGAAGCTGTAGAGAGAGATTCGCAATGAATCGAACTAAAGAATAGCTTGAAATAAATAACGAACCAATGGAACAATAAACAGGTACGATGCTGCTTCTATCATATTAGCATTAGCAACGAGAAACATAGTTATTACCGTATTTGTAGAGAGTCTTTGAAACGAGAAGCTGTAGAGAGAGATTCGCAATGAATCGAACTAAAGAATAGCTTGAAATAAATAGCGAACCAATGGAACAATAAACAGGTACGATGCTGCTTCTATCATATTAGCATTAGCAACGAGAAACATAGTTATTACCGTATTTGTAGAGAGTCTTTGAAACGAGAAGCTGTGGAGAGAGATTCGCAATGAATCGAACTAAAGAATAGCATGAAATAAATAACGAACCAATGGAACAATAAACAGGTACGATGCTGCTTCTATCATATTAGCATAAGCAACGAGAAACATAGTTATTACCGTATTTGTAGAGAGTCTTTGAAACGAGAAGCTGTAGAGAGAGATTCGCAATGAATCGAACTAAAGAATAGCTTGAAATAAATAACGAACCAATGGAACAACAAACAGGTACGATGCTGCTTCTATCATATTAGCATAAGCAACGAGAAACATAGTTATTACCGTATTTGTAGAGAGTCTTTGAAACGAGAAGCTGGAGAGAGAGATTCGCAATGAATCGAACTAAAGAATAGCATGAAATGAAATAACGAACCAATGGAACAATAAACAGGTACGATGCTGCTTCTATCATATTAGCATAAGCAACGAGAAACATAGTTATTACCGTATTTGTAGAGAGTCTTTGAAACGAGAAGCTGGAGAGAGAGATTCGCAATGAATCGAACTAAAGAATAGCTTGAAATAAATAACGAACCAATGCAACAATAAACAGGTACGATGCTGCTTCTATAATATTAGCATAAGCAACGAGAAACATAGTTATTACCGTATTTGTAGAGAGTCTTTGAAACGAGAAGCTGTAGAGAGAGATTCGCAATGAATCGAACTAAAGAATAGCATGAAATAAATAACGAACCAATGGAACAATAAACAGGTACGATGCTGCTTCTATCATATTAGCATTAGCAACGAGAAACATAGTTATTACCGTATTTGTAGAGAGTCTTTGAAACGAGAAGCTGTAGAGAGAGATTCGCAATGAATCGAACTAAAGAGTAGCATGAAATAAATAACGAACCAATGGAACAATAAACAGGTACGATGCTGCTTCTATCATATTAGCATAAGCAACGAGAAACATAGTTATTACCGTATTTGTAGAGAGTCATTCAAACGAGAAGCTGTAGAGAGAGATTCGCAATGAATCGAACTAAAGAGTAGCTTGAATTAAATAACGAACCAATGGAACAATAAACAGGTACGATGCTGCATCTATCATATTAGCATAAGCAACGAGAAACATAGTTATTACCGTATTTGTAGAGAGTCTTTGAAACGAGAAGCTGTAGAGAGAGATTCGCAATGAATCGAACTAAAGAGTAGCTTGAAATAAATAACGAACCAATGGAACAATAAACAGGTACGATGCTGCTTCTATCATATTAGCATAAGCAACGAGAAACATAGTTATTACCGTATTTGTAGAGAGTCTTTGAAACGAGAAGCTGTGGAGAGAGATTCGCAATGAATCGAACTAAAGAATAGCTTGAAATAAATAGCGAACCAATGGAACAATAAACAGGTACGATGCTGCTTCTATCATATTAGCATAAGCAACGAGAAACATAGTTATTACCGTATTTGTAGAGAGTCTTTGAAACGAGAAGCTGTAGAGAGAGATTCGCAATGAATCGAACTAAAGAGTAGCTTGAAATGAATAGCGAAACAATGGAACAATAAACAGGTACGATGCTGCTTCTATCATATTAGCATAAGCAACGAGAAACATAGTTATTACCGTATTTGTAGAGAGTCTTTGAAACGAGAAGCTGTAGAGAGAGATTCGCAATGAATCGAACTAAAGAGTAGCTTGAAATAAATAACGAACCAATGCAACAATAAACAGGTACGATGCTGCTTCTATAATATTAGCATAAGCAACGAGAAACATAGTTATTACCGTATTTGTAGAGAGTCTTTGAAACGAGAAGCTGTAGAGAGAGATTCGCAATGAATCGAACTAAAGAGTAGCTTGAAATGAATAACGAACCAATGGAACAATAAACAGGTACGATGCTGCTTCTATAATATTAGCATAAGCAACGAGAAACATAGTTATTACCGTATTTGTAGAGAGTCTTTGAAACGAGAAGCTGGAGAGAGAGATTCGCAATGAATCGAACTAAAGAATAGCATGAAATAAATAACGAACCAATGGAACAATAAACAGGTACGATGCTGCTTCTATCATATTAGCATTAGCAACGAGAAACATAGTTATTACCGTATTTGTAGAGAGTCTTTGAAACGAGAAGCTGGAGAGAGAGATTCGCAATGAATCGAACTAAAGAGTAGCTTGAAATAAATAACGAACCAATGGAACAATAAACAGGTACGATGCTGCTTCTATCATATTAGCATAAGCAACGAGAAACATAGTTATTACCGTATTTGTAGAGAGTCTTTGAAACGAGAAGCTGTAGAGAGAGATTCGCAATGAATCGAACTAAAGAGTAGCTTGAAATAAATAACGAACCAATGGAACAATAAACAGGTACGATGCTGCTTCTATCATATTAGCATAAGCAACGAGAAACATAGTTATTACCGTATTTGTAGAGAGTCTTTGAAGCGAGAAGCTGTAGAGAGAGATTCGCAATGAATCGAACTAAAGAATAGCTTGAAATAAATAACGAACCAATGGAACAATAAACAGGTACGATGCTGCTTCTATCATATTAGCATAAGCAACGAGAAACATAGTTATTACCGTATTTGTAGAGAGTCTTTGAAACGAGAAGCTGTAGAGAGAGATTCGCAATGAATCGAACTAAAGAATAGCTTGAAATAAATAACGAACCAATGGAACAATAAACAGGTACGATGCTGCTTCTATCATATTAGCATTAGCAACGAGAAACATAGTTATTACCGTATTTGTAAAGAGTCTTTGAAACGAGAAGCTGGAGAGAGAGATTCGCAATGAATCGAACTAAAGAGTAGCTTGAAATAAATAACGAACCAATGGAACAATAAACAGGTACGATGCTGCTTCTATCATATTAGCATAAGCAACGAGAAACATAGTTATTACCGCATTTGTAGAGAGTCTTTGAAACGAGAAGCTGGAGAGAGAGATTCGCAATGAATCGAACTAAAGAGTAGCTTGAAATGAATAACGAACCAATGGAACAATAAACAGGTACGATGCTGCTTCTATCATATTAGCATAAGCAACGAGAAACATAGTTATTACCGTATTTGTAAAGAGTCTTTGAAACGAGAAGCTGGAGAGAGAGATTCGCAATGAATCGAACTAAAGAGTAGCTTGAAATAAATAACGAACCAATGGAACAATAAACAGGTACGATGCTGCTTCTATCATATTAGCATAAGCAACGAGAAACATAGTTATTACCGTATTTGTAGAGAGTCATTGAAACGAGAAGCTGTAGAGAGAGATTCGCAATGAATCGAACTAAAGAGTAGCTTGAAATAAATAACGAACCAATGGAACAATAAACAGGTACGATGCTGCTTCCATCATATTAGCATAAGCAACGAGAAACATAGTTATTACCGTATTTGTAGAGAGTCTTTGAAACGAGAAGCTGTAGAGAGAGATTCGCAATGAATCGAACTAAAGAGTAGCTTGAAATGAATAGCGAAACAATGGAACAATAAACAGGTACGATGCTGCTTCTATCATATTAGCATAAGCAACGAGAAACATAGTTATTACCGTATTTGTAGAGAGTCTTTGAAACGAGAAGCTGTAGAGAGAGATTCGCAATGAATCGAACTAAAGAGTAGCTTGAAATAAATAACGAACCAATGCAACAATAAACAGGTACGATGCTGCTTCTATAATATTAGCATAAGCAACGAGAAACATAGTTATTACCGTATTTGTAGAGAGTCTTTGAAACGAGAAGCTGTAGAGAGAGATTCGCAATGAATCGAACTAAAGAGTAGCTTGAAATGAATAACGAACCAATGGAACAATAAACAGGTACGATGCTGCTTCTATAATATTAGCATAAGCAACGAGAAACATAGTTATTACCGTATTTGTAGAGAGTCTTTGAAGCGAGAAGCTGGAGAGAGAGATTCGCAATGAATCGAACTAAAGAATAGCATGAAATAAATAACGAACCAATGGAACAATAAACAGGTACGATGCTGCTTCTATCATATTAGCATTAGCAACGAGAAACATAGTTATTACCGTATTTGTAGAGAGTCTTTGAAACGAGAAGCTGGAGAGAGAGATTCGCAATGAATCGAACTAAAGAGTAGCTTGAAATAAATAACGAACCAATGGAACAATAAACAGGTACGATGCTGCTTCTATCATATTAGCATAAGCAACGAGAAACATAGTTATTACCGTATTTGTAGAGAGTCTTTGAAACGAGAAGCTGTAGAGAGAGATTCGCAATGAATCGAACTAAAGAGTAGCTTGAAATAAATAACGAACCAATGGAACAATAAACAGGTACGATGCTGCTTCTATCATATTAGCATAAGCAACGAGAAACATAGTTATTACCGTATTTGTAGAGAGTCTTTGAAACGAGAAGCTGTAGAGAGAGATTCGCAATGAATCGAACTAAAGAATAGCTTGAAATAAATAACGAACCAATGGAACAATAAACAGGTACGATGCTGCTTCTATCATATTAGCATAAGCAACGAGAAACATAGTTATTACCGTATTTGTAGAGAGTCTTTGAAACGAGAAGCTGTAGAGAGAGATTCGCAATGAATCGAACTAAAGAATAGCTTGAAATAAATAACGAACCAATGGAACAATAAACAGGTACGATGCTGCTTCTATCATATTAGCATTAGCAACGAGAAACATAGTTATTACCGTATTTGTAAAGAGTCTTTGAAACGAGAAGCTGGAGAGAGAGATTCGCAATGAATCGAACTAAAGAGTAGCTTGAAATAAATAACGAACCAATGGAACAATAAACAGGTACGATGCTGCTTCTGTCATATTAGCATAAGCAACGAGAAACATAGTTATTACCGTATTTGTAGAGAGTCTTTGAAACGAGAAGCTGGAGAGAGAGATTCGCAATGAATCGAACTAAAGAGTAGCTTGAAATGAATAACGAACCAATGGAACAATAAACAGGTACGATGCTGGCTTCTATCATATTAGCATAAGCAACGAGAAACATAGTTATTACCGTATTTGTAGAGAGTCTTTGAAACGAGAAGCTGTAGAGAGAGATTCGTAATGAATCGAACTAAAGAGTAGCATGAAATAAATAACGAACCAATGGAACAATAAACAGGTACGATGCTGCTTCTATCATATTAGCATTAGCAACGAGAAACATAGTTATTACCGTATTTGTAGAGAGTCTTTGAAACGAGAAGCTGTGGAGAGAGATTCGCAATGAATCGAACTAAAGAGTAGCATGAAATAAATAACGAACCAATGGAACAATAAACAGGTACGATGCTGCTTCTATCATATTAGCATAAGCAACGAGAAACATAGTTATTACCGTATTTGTAGAGAGTCTTTGAAACGAGAAGCTGTAGAGAGAGAGATTCGCAATGAATCGAACTAAAGAGTAGCTTGAAATAAATAACGAACCAATGGAACAATAAACAGGTACGATGCTGCTTCTATCATATTAGCATAAGCAACGAGAAACATAGTTATTACCGTATTTGTAGAGAGTCTTTGAAACGAGAAGCTGTAGAGAGAGATTCGCAATGAATCGAACTAAAGAGTAGCTTGAAATGAATAGCGAACCAATGGAACAATAAACAGGTACGATGCTGCTTCTATCATATTAGCATAAGCAACGAGAAACATAGTTATTACCGTATTTGTAGAGAGTCTTTGAAACGAGAAGCTGTGGAGAGAGATTCGCAATGAATCGAACTAAAGAATAGCATGAAATAAATAACGAACCAATGGAACAATAAACAGGTACGATGCTGCTTCTATCATATTAGCATAAGCAACGAGAAACATAGTTATTACCGTATTTGTAGAGAGTCTTTGAAACGAGAAGCTGTAGAGAGAGATTCGCAATGAATCGAACTAAAGAATAGCTTGAAATAAATAGCGAACCAATGGAACAATAAACAGGTACGATGCTGCTTCTATCATATTAGCATAAGCAACGAGAAACATAGTTATTACCGTATTTGTAGAGAGTCTTTGAAACGAGAAGCTGTAGAGAGAGATTCGCAATGAATCGAACTAAAGAGTAGCTTGAAATAAATAACGAACCAATGGAACAATAAACAGGTACGATGCTGCTTCTATCATATTAGCATAAGCAACGAGAAACATAGTTATTACCGTATTTGTAGAGAGTCTTTGAAACGAGAAGCTGTAGAGAGAGATTCGCAATGAATCGAACTAAAGAGTAGCTTGAAATAAATAACGAACCAATGGAACAATAAACAGGTACGATGCTGCTTCTATCATATTAGCATAAGCAACGAGAAACATAGTTATTACCGTATTTGTAGAGAGTCTTTGAAACGAGAAGCTGTAGAGAGAGATTCGCAATGAATCGAACTAAAGAGTAGCTTGAAATAAATAGCGAACCAATGGAACAATAAACAGGTACGATGCTGCTTCTATAATATTAGCATAAGCAACGAGAAACATAGTTATTACCGTATTTGTAGAGAGTCTTTGAAACGAGAAGCTGGAGAGAGAGATTCGCAATGAATCGAACTAAAGAGTAGCTTGAAATAAATAACGAACCAATGGAACAATAAACAGGTACGATGCTGCTTCTATCATATTAGCATAAGCAACGAGAAACATAGTTATTACCGTATTTGTAGAGAGTCTTTGAAACGAGAAGCTGTAGAGAGAGATTCGCAATGAATCGAACTAAAGAGTAGCTTGAAATAAATAACGAACCATTGGAACAATAAACAGGTACGATGCTGCTTCTATCATATTAGCATAAGCAACGAGAAACATAGTTATTACCGTATTTGTAGAGAGTCTTTGAAACGAGAAGCTGTAGAGAGAGATTCGCAATGAATCGAACTAAAGAATAGCTTGAAATAAATAACGAACCAATGGAACAATAAACAGGTACGATGCTGCTTCTATCATATTAGCATAAGCAACGAGAAACATAGTTATTACCGTATTTGTAGAGAGTCTTTGAAACGAGAAGCTGTAGAGAGAGATTCGCAATGAATCGAACTAAAGAATAGCTTGAAATAAATAACGAACCAATGGAACAATAAACAGGTACGATGCTGCTTCTATCATATTAGCATTAGCAACGAGAAACATAGTTATTACCGTATTTGTAAAGAGTCTTTGAAACGAGAAGCTGGAGAGAGAGATTCGCAATGAATCGAACTAAAGAGTAGCTTGAAATAAATAACGAACCAATGGAACAATAAACAGGTACGATGCTGCTTCTATCATATTAGCATAAGCAACGAGAAACATAGTTATTACCGTATTTGTAGAGAGTCTTTGAAACGAGAAGCTGGAGAGAGAGATTCGCAATGAATCGAACTAAACAGTAGCTTGAAATGAATAACGAACCAATGGAACAATAAACAGGTACGATGCTGCTTCTATCATATTAGCATAAGCAACGAGAAACATAGTTATTACCGTATTTGTAGAGAGTCTTTGAAACGAGAAGCTGTAGAGAGAGATTCGCAATGAATCGAACTAAAGAGTAGCTTGAAATAAATAACGAACCAATGGAACAATAAACAGGTACGATGCTGCTTCTATCATATTAGCATAAGCAACGAGAAACATAGTTATTACCGTATTTGTAGAGAGTCTTTGAAACGAGAAGCTGTAGAGAGAGATTCGCAATGAATCGAACTAAAGAATAGCTTGAAATAAATAACGAACCAATGGAACAATAAACAGGTACGATGCTGCTTCTATCATATTAGCATAAGCAACGAGAAACATAGTTATTACCGTATTTGTAGAGAGTCTTTGAAACGAGAAGCTGTAGAGAGAGATTCGCAATGAATCGAACTAAAGAATAGCTTGAAATAAATAACGAACCAATGGAACAATAAACAGGTACGATGCTGCTTCTATCATATTAGCATTAGCAACGAGAAACATAGTTATTACCGTATTTGTAAAGAGTCTTTGAAACGAGAAGCTGGAGAGAGAGATTCGCAATGAATCGAACTAAAGAGTAGCTTGAAATAAATAACGAACCAATGGAACAATAAACAGGTACGATGCTGCTTCTATCATATTAGCATAAGCAACGAGAAACATAGTTATTACCGTATTTGTAGAGAGTCTTTGAAACGAGAAGCTGGAGAGAGAGATTCGCAATGAATCGAACTAAAGAGTAGCTTGAAATGAATAACGAACCAATGGAACAATAAACAGGTACGATGCTGCTTCTATCATATTAGCATAAGCAACGAGAAACATAGTTATTACCGTATTTGTAGAGAGTCTTTGAAACGAGAAGCTGTAGAGAGAGATTCGCAATGAATCGAACTAAAGAGTAGCATGAAATAAATAACGAACCAATGGAACAATAAACAGGTACGATGCTGCTTCTATCATATTAGCATTAGCAACGAGAAACATAGTTATTACCGTATTTGTAGAGAGTCTTTGAAACGAGAAGCTGTGGAGAGAGATTCGCAATGAATCGAACTAAAGAGTAGCATGAAATAAATAACGAACCAATGGAACAATAAACAGGTACGATGCTGCTTCTATCATATTAGCATAAGCAACGAGAAACATAGTTATTACCGTATTTGTAGAGAGTCTTTGAAACGAGAAGCTGTAGAGAGAGATTCGCAATGAATCGAACTAAAGAGTAGCTTGAAATAAATAACGAACCAATGGAACAATAAACAGGTACGATGCTGCTTCTATCATATTAGCATAAGCAACGAGAAACATAGTTATTACCGTATTTGTAGAGAGTCTTTGAAACGAGAAGCTGTAGAGAGAGATTCGCAATGAATCGAACTAAAGAGTAGCTTGAAATGAATAGCGAACCAATGGAACAATAAACAGGTACGGATGCTGCTTCTATCATATTAGCATAAGCAACGAGAAACATAGTTATTACCGTATTTGTAGAGAGTCTTTGAAACGAGAAGCTGTGGAGAGAGATTCGCAATGAATCGAACTAAAGAATAGCATGAAATAAATAACGAACCAATGGAACAATAAACAGGTACGATGCTGCTTCTATCATATTAGCATAAGCAACGAGAAACATAGTTATTACCGTATTTGTAGAGAGTCTTTGAAACGAGAAGCTGTAGAGAGAGATTCGCAATGAATCGAACTAAAGAATAGCTTGAAATAAATAGCGAACCAATGGAACAATAAACAGGTACGATGCTGCTTCTATCATATTAGCATAAGCAACGAGAAACATAGTTATTACCGTATTTGTAGAGAGTCTTTGAAACGAGAAGCTGTAGAGAGAGATTCGCAATGAATCGAACTAAAGAGTAGCTTGAAATAAATAACGAACCAATGGAACAATAAACAGGTACGATGCTGCTTCTATCATATTAGCATAAGCAACGAGAAACATAGTTATTACCGTATTTGTAGAGAGTCTTTGAAACGAGAAGCTGTAGAGAGAGATTCGCAATGAATCGAACTAAAGAGTAGCTTGAAATAAATAACGAACCAATGGAACAATAAACAGGTACGATGCTGCTTCTATCATATTAGCATAAGCAACGAGAAACATAGTTATTACCGTATTTGTAGAGAGTCTTTGAAACGAGAAGCTGTAGAGAGAGATTCGCAATGAATCGAACTAAAGAGTAGCTTGAAATAAATAGCGAACCAATGGAACAATAAACAGGTACGATGCTGCTTCTATCATATTAGCATAAGCAACGAGAAACATAGTTATTACCGTATTTGTAGAGAGTCTTTGAAACGAGAAGCTGTAGAGAGAGATTCGCAATGAATCGAACTAAAGAATAGCATGAAATAAATAACGAACCAATGGAACAATAAACAGGTACGATGCTGCTTCTATAATATTAGCATAAGCAACGAGAAACATAGTTATTACCGTATTTGTAGAGAGTCTTTGAAACGAGAAGCTGTGGAGAGAGAGATTCGCAATGAATCGAACTAAAGAATAGCTTGAAATAAATAACGAACCAATGGAACAATAAACAGGTACGATGCTGCTTCTATAATATTAGCATTAGCAACGAGAAACATAGTTATTACCGTATTTGTAGAGAGTCTTTGAAACGAGAATCTGTGGAGAGAGATTCGCAATGAATCGAACTAAAGAATAGCATGAAATAAATAACGAACCAATGGAACAATAAACAGGTACGATGCTGCTTCTATCATATTAGCATAAGCAACGAGAAACATAGTTATTACCGTATTTGTAGAGAGTCTTTGAAACGAGAAGCTGGAGAGAGAGATTCGCAATGAATCGAACTAAAGAGTAGCATGAAATAAATAACGAACCAATGGAACAATAAACAGGTACGATGCTGCTTCTATCATATTAGCATTAGCAACGAGAAACATAGTTATTACCGTATTTGTAGAGAGTCTTTGAAACGAGAAGCTGTGGAGAGAGATTCGCAATGAATCGAACTAAAGAGTAGCATGAAATAAATAACGAACCAATGGAACAATAAACAGGTACGATGCTGCTTCTATCATATTAGCATAAGCAACGAGAAACATAGTTATTACCGTATTTGTAGAGAGTCTTTGAAACGAGAAGCTGGAGAGAGAGATTCGCAATGAATCGAACTAAAGAGTAGCTTGAAATAAATAACGAACCAATGGAACAATAAACAGGTACGATGCTGCTTCTATCATATTAGCATAAGCAACGAGAAACATAGTTATTACCGTATTTGTAGAGAGTCTTTGAAACGAGAAGCTGGAGAGAGAGATTCGCAATGAATCGAACTAAAGAGTAGCTTGAAATGAATAACGAACCAATGGAACAATAAACAGGTACGATGCTGCTTCTATCATATTAGCATAAGCAACGAGAAACATAGTTATTACCGTATTTGTAGAGAGTCTTTGAAACGAGAAGCTGTAGAGAGAGATTCGCAATGAATCGAACTAAAGAGTAGCATGAAATAAATAACGAACCAATGGAACAATAAACAGGTACGATGCTGCTTCTATCATATTAGCATTAGCAACGAGAAACATAGTTATTACCGTATTTGTAGAGAGTCTTTGAAACGAGAAGCTGTGGAGAGAGATTCGCAATGAATCGAACTAAAGAGTAGCATGAAATAAATAACGAACCAATGGAACAATAAACAGGTACGATGCTGCTTCTATCATATTAGCATTAGCAACGAGAAACATAGTTATTACCGTATTTGTAGAGAGTCTTTGAAACGAGAAGCTGTGGAGAGAGATTCGCAATGAATCGAACTAAAGAGTAGCATGAAATAAATAACGAACCAATGGAACAATAAACAGGTACGATGCTGCTTCTATCATATTAGCATAAGCAACGAGAAACATAGTTATTACCGTATTTGTAGAGAGTCTTTGAAACGAGAAGCTGTAGAGAGAGATTCGCAATGAATCGAACTAAAGAGTAGCTTGAAATAAATAACGAACCAATGGAACAATAAACAGGTACGATGCTGCTTCTATCATATTAGCATAAGCAACGAGAAACATAGTTATTACCGTATTTGTAGAGAGTCTTTGAAACGAGAAGCTGTAGAGAGAGATTCGCAATGAATCGAACTAAAGAGTAGCTTGAAATAAATAACGAACCAATGGAACAATAAACAGGTACGATGCTGCTTCTATCATATTAGCATAAGCAACGAGAAACATAGTTATTACCGTATTTGTAGAGAGTCTTTGAAACGAGAAGCTGTAGAGAGAGATTCGCAATGAATCGAACTAAAGAGTAGCTTGAAATGAATAGCGAACCAATGGAACAATAAACAGGTACGATGCTGCTTCTATCATATTAGCATAAGCAACGAGAAACATAGTTATTACCGTATTTGTAGAGAGTCTTTGAAACGAGAAGCTGTGGAGAGAGATTCGCAATGAATCGAACTAAAGAGTAGCATGAAATAAATAACGAACCAATGGAACAATAAACAGGTACGATGCTGCTTCTATCATATTAGCATTAGCAACGAGAAACATAGTTATTACCGTATTTGTAGAGAGTCTTTGAAACGAGAAGCTGTGGAGAGAGATTCGCAATGAATCGAACTAAAGAGTAGCATGAAATAAATAACGAACCAATGGAACAATAAACAGGTACGATGCTGCTTCTATCATATTAGCATTAGCAACGAGAAACATAGTTATTACCGTATTTGTAGAGAGTCTTTGAAACGAGAAGCTGTGGAGAGAGATTCGCAATGAATCGAACTAAAGAGTAGCATGAAATAAATAACGAACCAATGGAACAATAAACAGGTACGATGCTGCTTCTATCATATTAGCATAAGCAACGAGAAACATAGTTATTACCGTATTTGTAGAGAGTCTTTGAAACGAGAAGCTGTAGAGAGAGATTCGCAATGAATCGAACTAAAGAGTAGCTTGAAATAAATAACGAACCAATGGAACAATAAACAGGTACGATGCTGCTTCTATCATATTAGCATAAGCAACGAGAAACATAGTTATTACCGTATTTGTAGAGAGTCTTTGAAACGAGAAGCTGTAGAGAGAGATTCGCAATGAATCGAACTAAAGAGTAGCTTGAAATAAATGAAATAAATAACGAACCAATGGAACAATAAACAGGTACGATGCTGCTTCTATCATATTAGCATAAGCAACGAGAAACATAGTTATTACCGTATTTGTAGAGAGTCTTTGAAACGAGAAGCTGTAGAGAGAGATTCGCAATGAATCGAACTAAAGAGTAGTTTGAAATGAATAGCGAACCAATGGAACAATAAACAGGTACGATGCTGCTTCTATCATATTAGCATATGCAACGAGAAACATAGTTATTACCGTATTTGTAGAGAGTCTTTGAAACGAGAAGCTGTGGAGAGAGATTCTGAATCTAAAGAAAGCATGAAATAAATAACGAACCAATGGAACAATAAACAGGTACGATGCTGCTTCTATCATATTAGCATAAGCAACGAGAAACATAGTTATTACCGTATTTGTAGAGAGTCTTTGAAACGAGAAGCTGTAGAGAGAGATTCGCAATGAATCGAACTAAAGAGTAGCTTGAAATAAATAACGAACCAATGGAACAATAAACAGGTACGATGCTGCTTCTATCATATTAGCATAAGCAACGAGAAACATAGTTATTACCGTATTTGTAGAGAGTCTTTGAAACGAGAAGCTGTAGAGAGAGATTCGCAATGAATCGAACTAAAGAGTAGCTTGAAATGAATAGCGAACCAATGGAACAATAAACAGGTACGATGCTGCTTCTCTCATATTAGCATAAGCAACGAGAAACATAGTTATTACCGTATTTGTAGAGAGTCTTTGAAACGAGAAGCTGTGGAGAGAGATTCGCAATGAATCGAACTAAAGAATAGCATGAAATAAATAACGAACCAATGGAACAATAAACAGGTACGATGCTGCTTCTATCATATTAGCATAAGCAACGAGAAACATAGTTATTACCGTATTTGTAGAGAGTCTTTGAAACGAGAAGCTGTAGAGAGAGATTCGCAATGAATCGAACTAAAGAATAGCTTGAAATAAATAGCGAACCAATGGAACAATAAACAGGTACGATGCTGCTTCTATCATATTAGCATAAGCAACGAGAAACATAGTTATTACCGTATTTGTAGAGAGTCTTTGAAACGAGAAGCTGTGGAGAGAGATTCGCAATGAATCGAACTAAAGAATAGCATGAAATAAATAACGAACCAATGGAACAATAAACAGGTACGATGCTGCTTCTATCATATTAGCATAAGCAACGAGAAACATAGTTATTACCGTATTTGTAGAGAGTCTTTGAAACGAGAAGCTGTAGAGAGAGATTCGCAATGAATCGAACTAAAGAGTAGCTTGAAATAAATAACGAACCAATGGAACAATAAACAGGTACGATGCTGCTTCTATCATATTAGCATAAGCAACGAGAAACATAGTTATTACCGTATTTGTAGAGAGTCTTTGAAACGAGAAGCTGTAGAGAGAGATTCGCAATGAATCGAACTAAAGAGTAGCTTGAAATGAATAGCGAACCAATGGAACAATAAACAGGTACGATGCTGCTTCTATCATATTAGCATAAGCAACGAGAAACATAGTTATTACCGTATTTGTAGAGAGTCTTTGAAACGAGAAGCTGTGGAGAGAGATTCGCAATGAATCGAACTAAAGAATAGCATGAAATAAATAACGAACCAATGGAACAATAAACAGGTACGATGCTGCTTCTATCATATTAGCATAAGCAACGAGAAACATAGTTATTACCGTATTTGTAGAGAGTCTTTGAAACGAGAAGCTGTAGAGAGAGATTCGCAATGAATCGAACTAAAGAGTAGCTTGAAATAAATAACGAACCAATGGAACAATAAACAGGTACGATGCTGCTTCTATCATATTAGCATAAGCAACGAGAAACATAGTTATTACCGTATTTGTAGAGAGTCTTTGAAACGAGAAGCTGTAGAGAGAGATTCGCAATGAATCGAACTAAAGAGTAGCTTGAAATGAATAGCGAACCAATGGAACAATAAACAGGTACGATGCTGCTTCTATCATATTAGCATAAGCAACGAGAAACATAGTTATTACCGTATTTGTAGAGAGTCTTTGAAACGAGAAGCTGTGGAGAGAGATTCGCAATGAATCGAACTAAAGAATAGCATGAAATAAATAACGAACCAATGGAACAATAAACAGGTACGATGCTGCTTCTATCATATTAGCATAAGCAACGAGAAACATAGTTATTACCGTATTTGTAGAGAGTCTTTGAAACGAGAAGCTGTAGAGAGAGATTCGCAATGAATCGAACTAAAGAATAGCTTGAAATAAATAGCGAACCAATGGAACAATAAACAGGTACGATGCTGCTTCTATCATATTAGCATAAGCAACGAGAAACATAGTTATTACCGTATTTGTAGAGAGTCTTTGAAACGAGAAGCTGTAGAGAGCGATTCGCAATGAATCGAACTAAAGAGTAGCTTGAAATAAATAACGAACCAATGGAACAATAAACAGGTACGATGCTGCTTCTATCATATTAGCATAAGCAACGAGAAACATAGTTATTACCGTATTTGTAGAGAGTCTTTGAAACGAGAAGCTGTAGAGAGAGATTCGCAATGAATCGAACTAAAGAGTAGCTTGAAATAAATAACGAACCAATGGAACAATAAACAGGTACGATGCTGCTTCTATCATATTAGCATAAGCAACGAGAAACATAGTTATTACCGTATTTGTAGAGAGTCTTTGAAACGAGAAGCTGTAGAGAGAGATTCGCAATGAATCGAACTAAAGAGTAGCTTGAAATAAATAGCGAACCAATGGAACAATAAACAGGTACGATGCTGCTTCTATCATATTAGCATAAGCAACGAGAAACATAGTTATTACCGTATTTGTAGAGAGTCTTTGAAACGAGAAGCTGTAGAGAGAGATTCGCAATGAATCGAACTAAAGAATAGCATGAAATAAATAACGAACCAATGGAACAATAAACAGGTACGATGCTGCTTCTATAATATTAGCATAAGCAACGAGAAACATAGTTATTACCGTATTTGTAGAGAGTCTTTGAAACGAGAAGCTGTAGAGAGAGATTCGCAATGAATCGAACTAAAGAGTAGCTTGAAATGAATAACGAACCAATGGAACAATAAACAGGTACGATGCTGCTTCTATAATATTAGCATAAGCAACGAAAAACATAGTTATTACCGTATTTGTAGAGAGTCTTTGAAACGAGAAGCTGGAGAGAGAGATTCGCAATGAATCGAACTAAAGAGTAGCATGAAATAAATAACGAACCAATGGAACAATAAACAGGTACGATGCTGCTTCTATCATATTAGCATAAGCAACGAGAAACATAGTTATTACCGTATTTGTAGAGAGTCTTTGAAACGAGAAGCTGTGGAGAGAGAGATTCGCAATGAATCGAACTAAAGAATAGCATGAAATAAATAACGAACCAATGGAACAATAAACAGGTACGATGCTGCTTCTATCATATTAGCATAAGCAACGAGAAACATAGTTATTACCGTATTTGTAGAGAGTCTTTGAAACGAGAAGCTGTAGAGAGAGATTCGCAATGAATCGAACTAAAGAGTAGCTTGAAATGAATAACGAACCAATGGAACAATAAACAGGTACGATGCTGCTTCTATAATATTAGCATAAGCAACGAAAAACATAGTTATTACCGTATTTGTAGAGAGTCTTTGAAACGAGAAGCTGGAGAGAGAGATTCGCAATGAATCGAACTAAAGAGTAGCATGAAATAAATAACGAACCAATGGAACAATAAACAGGTACGATGCTGCTTCTATCATATTAGCATAAGCAACGAGAAACATAGTTATTACCGTATTTGTAGAGAGTCTTTGAAACGAGAAGCTGTGGAGAGAGAGATTCGCAATGAATCGAACTAAAGAATAGCATGAAATAAATAACGAACCAATGGAACAATAAACAGGTACGATGCTGCTTCTATCATATTAGCATAAGCAACGAGAAACATAGTTATTACCGTATTTGTAGAGAGTCTTTGAAACGAGAAGCTGTAGAGAGAGATTCGCAATGAATCGAACTAAAGAGTAGCTTGAAATAAATAACGAACCAATGGAACAATAAACAGGTACGATGCTGCTTCTATCATATTAGCATTAGCAACGAGAAACATAGTTATTACCGTATTTGTAGAGAGTCTTTGAAACGAGAAGCTGTGGAGAGAGATTCGCAATGAATCGAACTAAAGAATAGCTTGAAATAAATAACGAACCAATGGAACAATAAACAGGTACGATGCTGCTTCTATCATATTAGCATAAGCAACGAGAAACATAGTTATTACCGTATTTGTAGAGAGTCTTTGAAACGAGAAGCTGTAGAGAGAGATTCGCAATGAATCGAACTAAAGAATAGCTTGAAATGAATAACGAACCAATGGAACAATAAACAGGTACGATGCTGCTTCTATCATATTAGCATTAGCAACGAGAAACATAGTTATTACCGTATTTGTAGAGAGTCATTGAAACGAGAAGCTGTAGAGAGATATTCGCAATGAATCGAACTAAAGAGTAGCTTGAAATAAATAACGAACCAATGGAACAATAAACAGGTACGATGCTGCTTCTATCATATTAGCATAAGCAACGAGAAACATAGTTATTACCGTATTTGTAGAGAGTCTTTGAAACGAGAAGCTGGAGAGAGAGATTCGCAATGAATCGAACTAAAGAATAGCTTGAAATAAATAACGAACCAATGGAACAATAAACAGGTACGATGCTGCTTCTATCATATTAGCATAAGCAACGAGAAACATAGTTATTACCGTATTTGTAGAGAGTCTTTGAAACGAGAGGCTGTAGAGAGAGATTCGCAATGAATCGAACTAAAGAATAGCTTGAAATAAATAACGAAACAATGGAACAATAAACAGGTACGATGCTGCTTCTATCATATTAGCATAAGCAACGAGAAACATAGTTATTACCGTATTTGTAGAGAGTCTTTGAAACGAGAAGCTGTGGAGAGAGATTCGCAATGAATTGAACTAAAGAATAGCATGAAATAAATAACGAACCAATGGAACAATAAACAGGTACGATGCTGCTTCTATCATATTAGCATAAGCAACGAGAAACATAGTTATTACCGTATTTGTAGAGAGTCTTTGAAACGAGAAGCTGTGGAGAGAGATTCGCAATGAATCGAACTAAAGAGTAGCTTGAAATAAATAACGAACCAATGGAACAATAAACAGGTACGATGCTGCTTCTATAATATTAGCATAAGCAACGAGAAACATAGTTATTACCGTATTTGTAGAGAGTCTTTGAAACGAGAAGCTGGAGAGAGAGATTCGCAATGAATCGAACTAAAGAGTAGCTTGAAATAAATAGCGAACCAATGGAACAATAAACAGGTACGATGCTGCTTCTATCATATTAGCATAAGCAACGAGAAACATAGTTATTACCGTACTTGTAGAGAGTCTTTGAAACGAGAAGCTGTAGAGAGAGATTCGCAATGAATCGAACTAAAGAGTAGCTTGAAATAAATAACGAACCAATGGAACAATAAACAGGTACGATGCTGCTTCTATAATATTAGCATTAGCAACGAGAAACATAGTTATTACCGTATTTGTAGAGAGTCTTTGAAACGAGAAGCTGTAGAGAGAGATTCGCAATGAATCGAACTAAAGAGTAGCTTGAAATAAATAGCGAACCAATGGAACAATAAACAGGTACGATGCTGCTTCTATCTTATTAGCATAAGCAACGAGAAACATAGTTATTACCGTATTTGTAGAGAGTCTTTGAAACGAGAAGCTGTAGAGAGAGATTCGCAATGAATCGAACTAAAGAATAGCTTGAAATAAATAACGAACCAATGGAACAATAAACAGGTACGATGCTGCTTCTATAATATTAGCATAAGCAACGAGAAACATAGTTATTACCGTATTTGTAGAGAGTCTTTGAAACGAGAAGCTGGAGAGAGAGATTCGCAATGAATCGAACTAAAGAGTAGCTTGAAATGAATAACGAACCAATGGAACAATAAACAGGTACGATGCTGCTTCTATAATATTAGCATAAGCAACGAAAAACATAGTTATTACCGTATTTGTAGAGAGTCTTTGAAACGAGAAGCTGGAGAGAGAGATTCGCAATGAATCGAACTAAAGAGTAGCATGAAATAAATAACGAACCAATGGAACAATAAACAGGTACGATGCTGCTTCTATCATATTAGCATAAGCAACGAGAAACATAGTTATTACCGTATTTGTAGAGAGTCTTTGAAACGAGAAGCTGTGGAGAGAGAGATTCGCAATGAATCGAACTAAAGAATAGCATGAAATAAATAACGAACCAATGGAACAATAAACAGGTACGATGCTGCTTCTATCATATTAGCATAAGCAACGAGAAACATAGTTATTACCGTATTTGTAGAGAGTCTTTGAAACGAGAAGCTGTAGAGAGAGATTCGCAATGAATCGAACTAAAGAGTAGCTTGAAATAAATAACGAACCAATGGAACAATAAACAGGTACGATGCTGCTTCTATCATATTAGCATTAGCAACGAGAAACATAGTTATTACCGTATTTGTAGAGAGTCTTTGAAACGAGAAGCTGTGGAGAGAGATTCGCAATGAATCGAACTAAAGAATAGCTTGAAATAAATAACGAACCAATGGAACAATAAACAGGTACGATGCTGCTTCTATCATATTAGCATAAGCAACGAGAAACATAGTTATTACCGTATTTGTAGAGAGTCTTTGAAACGAGAAGCTGTAGAGAGAGATTCGCAATGAATCGAACTAAAGAATAGCTTGAAATGAATAACGAACCAATGGAACAATAAACAGGTACGATGCTGCTTCTATCATATTAGCATAAGCAACGAGAAACATAGTTATTACCGTATTTGTAGAGAGTCTTTGAAACGAGAAGCTGTGGAGAGAGATTCGCAATGAATCGAACTAAAGAATAGCTTGAAATAAATAGCGAACCAATGGAACAATAAACAGGTACGATGCTGCTTCTATCATATTAGCATAAGCAACGAGAAACATAGTTATTACCGTATTTGTAGAGAGTCTTTGAAACGAGAAGCTGTAGAGAGAGATTCGCAATGAATCGAACTAAAGAATAGCTTGAAATAAATAACGAACCAATGGAACAATAAACAGGTACGATGCTGCTTCTATCATATTAGCATTAGCAACGAGAAACATAGTTATTACCGTATTTGTAGAGAGTCATTGAAACGAGAAGCTGTAGAGAGATATTCGCAATGAATCGAACTAAAGAGTAGCTTGAAATAAATAACGAACCAATGGAACAATAAACAGGTACGATGCTGCTTCTATCATATTAGCATAAGCAACGAGAAACATAGTTATTACCGTATTTGTAGAGAGTCTTTGAAACGAGAAGCTGGAGAGAGAGATTCGCAATGAATCGAACTAAAGAATAGCTTGAAATAAATAACGAACCAATGGAACAATAAACAGGTACGATGCTGCTTCTATCATATTAGCATAAGCAACGAGAAACATAGTTATTACCGTATTTGTAGAGAGTCTTTGAAACGAGAGGCTGTAGAGAGAGATTCGCAATGAATCGAACTAAAGAATAGCTTGAAATAAATAACGAAACAATGGAACAATAAACAGGTACGATGCTGCTTCTATCATATTAGCATAAGCAACGAGAAACATAGTTATTACCGTATTTGTAGAGAGTCTTTGAAACGAGAAGCTGTGGAGAGAGATTCGCAATGAATTGAACTAAAGAATAGCATGAAATAAATAACGAACCAATGGAACAATAAACAGGTACGATGCTGCTTCTATCATATTAGCATAAGCAACGAGAAACATAGTTATTACCGTATTTGTAGAGAGTCTTTGAAACGAGAAGCTGTGGAGAGAGATTCGCAATGAATCGAACTAAAGAGTAGCTTGAAATAAATAACGAACCAATGGAACAATAAACAGGTACGATGCTGCTTCTATAATATTAGCATAAGCAACGAGAAACATAGTTATTACCGTATTTGTAGAGAGTCTTTGAAACGAGAAGCTGGAGAGAGAGATTCGCAATGAATCGAACTAAAGAGTAGCTTGAAATAAATAGCGAACCAATGGAACAATAAACAGGTACGATGCTCTTCTATCATATTAGCATAAGCAACGAGAAACATAGTTATTACCGTACTTGTAGAGAGTCTTTGAAACGAGAAGCTGTAGAGAGAGATTCGCAATGAATCGAACTAAAGAGTAGCTTGAAATAAATAACGAACCAATGGAACAATAAACAGGTACGATGCTGCTTCTATAATATTAGCATTAGCAACGAGAAACATAGTTATTACCGTATTTGTAGAGAGTCTTTGAAACGAGAAGCTGTAGAGAGAGATTCGCAATGAATCGAACTAAAGAGTAGCTTGAAATAAATAGCGAACCAATGGAACAATAAACAGGTACGATGCTGCTTCTATCTTATTAGCATAAGCAACGAGAAACATAGTTATTACCGTATTTGTAGAGAGTCTTTGAAACGAGAAGCTGTAGAGAGAGATTCGCAATGAATCGAACTAAAGAATAGCTTGAAATAAATAACGAACCAATGGAACAATAAACAGGTACGATGCTGCTTCTATAATATTAGCATAAGCAACGAGAAACATAGTTATTACCGTATTTGTAGAGAGTCTTTGAAACGAGAAGCTGGAGAGAGAGATTCGCAATGAATCGAACTAAAGAGTAGCTTGAAATGAATAGCGAACCAATGGAACAATAAACAGGTACGATGCTGCTTCTATCATATTAGCATAAGCAACGAGAAACATAGTTATTACCGTATTTGTAGAGAGTCTTTGAAACGAGAAGCTGTAGAGAGAGATTCGCAATGAATCGAACTAATGAATAGCTTGAAATGAATAACGAACCAATGGAACAATAAACAGGTACGATGCTGCTTCTATCATATTAGCAACGAGAAACATAGTTATTACCGTATTTGTAGAGAGTCTTTGAAACGAGAAGCTGTGGAGAGAGATTCGCAATGAATCGAACTAAAGAATAGCTTGAAATAAATAACGAACCAATGGAACAATAAACAGGTACGATGCTGCTTCTATCATATTAGCATAAGCAACGAGAAACATAGTTATTACCGTATTTGTAGAGAGTCTTTGAAACGAGAAGCTGGAGAGAGAGATTCGCAATGAATCGAACTAAAGAATAGCTTGAAATAAATAACGAACCAATGGAACAATAAACAGGTACGATGCTGCTTCTATCATATTAGCATAAGCAACGAGAAACATAGTTATTACCGTATTTGTAGAGAGTCTTTGAAACGAGAAGCTGTGCAGAGAGATTCGCAATGAATCGAACTAAAGAGTAGCTTGAAATAAATAACGAACCAATGGAACAATAAACAGGTACGATGCTGCTTCTATAATATTAGCATAAGCAACGAGAAACATAGTTATTACCGTATTTGTAGAGAGTCTTTGAAACGAGAAGCTGGAGAGAGAGATTCGCAATGAATCGAACTAAAGAGTAGCTTGAAATAAATAGCGAACCAATGGAACAATAAACAGGTACGATGCTGCTTCTATCATATTAGCATAAGCAACGAGAAACATAGTTATTACCGTACTTGTAGAGAGTCTTTGAAACGAGAAGCTGTAGAGAGAGATTCGCAATGAATCGAACTAAAGAGTAGCTTGAAATAAATAACGAACCAATGGAACAATAAACAGGTACGATGCTGCTTCTATAATATTAGCATTAGCAACGAGAAACATAGTTATTACCGTATTTGTAGAGAGTCTTTGAAACGAGAAGCTGTAGAGAGAGATTCGCAATGAATCGAACTAAAGAGTAGCTTGAAATAAATAGCGAACCAATGGAACAATAAACAGGTACGATGCTGCTTCTATCATATTAGCATAAGCAACGAGAAACATAGTTATTACCGTATTTGTAGAGAGTCTTTGAAACGAGAAGCTGTAGAGAGAGATTCGCAATGAATCGAACTAAAGAATAGCTTGAAATAAATAACGAACCAATGGAACAATAAACAGGTACGATGCTGCTTCTATAATATTAGCATAAGCAACGAGAAACATAGTTATTACCGTATTTGTAGAGAGTCTTTGAAACGAGAAGCTGGAGAGAGAGATTCGCAATGAATCGATCTAAAGAGTAGCTTGAAATGAATAGCGAACCAATGGAACAATAAACAGGTACGATGCTGCTTCTATCATATTAGCATAAGCAACGAGAAACATAGTTATTACCGTATTTGTAGAGAGTCTTTGAAACGAGAAGCTGTGGAGAGAGATTCGCAATGAATCGAACTAAAGAGAAGCTTGAAATAAATAGCGAACCAATGGAACAATAAACAGGTACGATGCTGCTTCTATCATATTAGCATAAGCAACGAGAAACATAGTTATTACCGTACTTGTAGAGAGTCTTTGAAACGAGAAGCTGTAGAGAGAGATTCGCAATGAATCGAACTAAAGAGTAGCTTGAAATAAATAACGAACCAATGGAACAATAAACAGGTACGATGCTGCTTCTATAATATTAGCATTAGCAACGAGAAACATAGTTATTACCGTATTTGTAGAGAGTCTTTGAAACGAGAAGCTGTAGAGAGAGATTCGCAATGAATCGAACTAAAGAGTAGCTTGAAATAAATAGCGAACCAATGGAACAATAAACAGGTACGATGCTGCTTCTATCATATTAGCATAAGCAACGAGAAACATAGTTATTACCGTATTTGTAGAGAGTCTTTGAAACGAGAAGCTGTAGAGAGAGATTCGCAATGAATCGAACTAAAGAATAGCTTGAAATAAATAACGAACCAATGGAACAATAAACAGGTACGATGCTGCTTCTATAATATTAGCATAAGCAACGAGAAACATAGTTATTACCGTATTGGTAGAGAGTCTTTGAAACGAGAAGCTGGAGAGAGAGATTCGCAATGAATCGAACTAAAGAGTAGCTTGAAATAAATAGCGAACCAATGGAACAATAAACAGGTACGATGCTGCTTCTATCATATTAGCATAAGCAACGAGAAACATAGTTATTACCGTATTTGTAGAGAGTCTTTGAAACGAGAAGCTGTGGAGAGAGATTCGCAATGAATCGAACTAAAGATAAGCTTGAAATAAATAACGAACCAATGGAACAATAAACAGGTACGATGCTGCTTCTATCATATTAGCATAAGCAACGAGAAACATAGTTATTACCGTATTTGTAGAGAGTCTTTGAAACGAGAAGCTGGAGAGAGAGATTCGCAATGAATCGAACTAAAGAATAGCATGAAATAAATAGCAAACCAATGGAACAATAAACAGGTACGATGCTGCTTCTATCATATTAGCATAAGCAACGAGAAACATAGTTATTACCGTATTTGTAGAGAGTCTTTGAAACGAGAAGCTGTAGAGAGAGATTCGCAATGAATCGAACTAAAGAGTAGCTTGAAATAAATAGCGAACCAATGGAACAATAAACAGGTACGATGCTGCTTCTATCATATTAGCATAAGCAACGAGAAACATAGTTATTACCCTATTTGTAGAGAGTCTTTGAAATGAGAAGCTGTGGAGAGAGATTCGCAATGAATCGAACTAAAGAGTAGCTTGAAATAAATAACGAACCAATGGAACAATAAACAGGTACGATGCTGCTTCTATAATATTAGCATAAGCAACGAGAAACATAGTTATTACCGTATTGGTAGAGAGTCTTTGAAACGAGAAGCTGGAGAGAGAGATTCGCAATGAATCGAACTAAAGAGTAGCTTGAAATAAATAGCGAACCAATGGAACAATAAACAGGTACGATGCTGCTTCTATCATATTAGCATAAGCAACGAGAAACATAGTTATTACCGTATTTGTAGAGAGTCTTTGAAACGAGAAGCTGTGGAGAGAGATTCGCAATGAATCGAACTAAAGAGAAGCTTGAAATAAATAACGAACCAATGGAACAATAAACAGGTACGATGCTGCTTCTATCATATTAGCATAAGCAACGAGAAACATAGTTATTACCGTATTTGTAGAGAGTCTTTGAAACGAGAAGCTGGAGAGAGAGATTCGCAATGAATCGAACTAAAGAATAGCATGAAATAAATAGCAAACCAATGGAACAATAAACAGGTACGATGCTGCTTCTATCATATTAGCATAAGCAACGAGAAACATAGTTATTACCGTATTTGTAGAGAGTCTTTGAAACGAGAAGCTGTAGAGAGAGATTCGCAATGAATCGAACTAAAGAGTAGCTTGAAATAAATAGCGAACCAATGGAACAATAAACAGGTACGATGCTGCTTCTATCATATTAGCATAAGCAACGAGAAACATAGTTATTACCCTATTTGTAGAGAGTCTTTGAAATGAGAAGCTGTGGAGAGAGATTCGCAATGAATCGAACTAAAGAATAGCTTGAAATAAATAACGAACCAATGGAACAATAAACAGGTACGATGCTGCTTCTATCATATTAGCATAAGCAACGAGAAACATAGTTATTACCGTATTTGTAGAGAGTCTTTGAAACGAGAAGCTGTGGAGAGAGATTCGCAATGAATCGAACTAAAGAGAAGCTTGAAATAAATAACGAACCAATGGAACAATAAACAGGTACGATGCTGCTTCTATCATATTAGCAACGAGAAACATAGTTATTACCGTATTTGTAGAGAGTCTTTGAAACGAGAAGCTGTAGAGAGAGATTCGCAATGAATCGAACTAAAGAATAGCATGAAATAAATAGCAAACCAATGGAACAATAAACAGGTACGATGCTGCTTCTATCATATTAGCATAAGCAACGAGAAACATAGTTATTACCGTATTTGTAGAGAGTCTTTGAAACGAGAAGCTGGAGAGAGAGATTCGCAATGAATCGAACTAAAGAATAGCTTGAAATAAATAACGAACTAATGGAACAATAAACAGGTACGATGCTGCTTCTATCATATTAGCATTAGCAACGAGAAACATAGTTATTACCGTATTTGTAGAGAGTCTTTGAAACGAGAAGCTGTGGAGAGAGATTCGCAATGAATCGAACTAAAGAATAGCTTGAAATAAATAACGAACCAATGGAACAATAAACAGGTACGATGCTGCTTCTATCATATTAGCATAAGAAACGTAAAACATAGTTATTACCGTATTTGTAGAGAGTCTTTGAAACGAGAAGCTGTGGAGAGAGATTCGCAATGAATCGAACTAAAGAATAGCATGAAATAAATAGCGAACCAATGGAACAATAAACAGGTACGATGCTGCTTCTATCATATTAGCATAAGCAACGAGAAACATAGTTATTACCGTATTTGTAGAGAGTCTTTGAAACGAGAAGCTGTGGAGAGAGATTCGCAATGAATCGAACTAAAGAATAGCTTGAAATAAATAACGAACCAATGGAACAATAAACAGGTACGATGCTGCTTCTATCATATTAGCATAAGCAACGAGAAACATAGTTTTTCCGTATTTGTAGAGAGTCTTTGAAACGAGAAGCTGTGGAGAGAGATTCGCAATGAATCGAACTAAAGAGTAGCTTGAAATAAATAGCGAACCAATGGAACAATAAACAGGTACGATGCTGCTTCTATCATATTAGCATAAGCAACGAGAAACATAGTTATTACCGTCTTTGTAGAGAGTCTTTGAAACGAGAAGCTGTGGAGAGAGATTCGCAATGAATCGAACTAAAGAATAGCTTGAAATAAATAGCGAACCAATGGAACAATAAACAGGTACGATGCTGCTTCTATCATATTAGCATAAGCAACGAGAAACATAGTTATTACCGTATTTGTAGAGAGTCTTTGAAACAAGAAGCTGTGGAGAGAGATTCGCAATGAATCGAACTAAAGAGTAGCTTGAAATAAATAGCGAACCAATGGAACAATAAACAGGTACGATGCTGCTTCTATCATATTAGCATAAGCAACGAGAAACATAGTTATTACCGTATTTGTAGAGAGTCTTTGAAACGAGAAGCTGGAGAGAGAGATTCGCAATGAATCGAACTAAAGAGTAGCTTGAAATAAATAACGAACCAATGGAACAATAAACAGGTACGATGCTGCTTCTATCATATTAGCATAAGCAACGAGAAACATAGTTATTACCGTATTTGTAGAGAGTCTTTGAAACGAGAAGCTGTGGAGAGAGATTCGCAATGAATCGAACTAAAGAGAAGCTTGAAATAAATAACGAACCAATGGAACAATAAACAGGTACGATGCTGCTTCTATCATATTAGCAACGAGAAACATAGTTATTACCGTATTTGTAGAGAGTCTTTGAAACGAGAAGCTGTAGAGAGAGATTCGCAATGAATCGAACTAAAGAATAGCATGAAACAAATAGCAAACCAATGGAACAATAAACAGGTACGATGCTGCTTCTATCATATTAGCATAAGCAACGAGAAACATAGTTATTACCGTATTTGTAGAGAGTCTTTGAAACGAGAAGCTGGAGAGAGAGATTCGCAATGAATCGAACTAAAGAATAGCTTGAAATAAATAACGAACTAATGGAACAATAAACAGGTACGATGCTGCTTCTATCATATTAGCATTAGCAACGAGAAACATAGTTATTACCGTATTGGTAGAGAGTCTTTGAAACGAGAAGCTGTGGAGAGAGATTCGCAATGAATCGAACTAAAGAATAGCTTGAAATAAATAACGAACCAATGGAACAATAAACAGGTACGAACGATGCTGCTTCTATCATATTAGCATAAGCAACGAGAAACATAGTTATTACCGTATTTGTAGAGAGTCTTTGAAACGAGAAGCTGTGGAGAGAGATTCGCAATGAATCGAACTAAAGAGTAGCTTGAAATAAATAGCGAACCAATGGAACAATAAACAGGTACGATGCTGCTTCTATCATATTAGCATAAGCAACGAGAAACATAGTTATTACCGTATTTGTAGAGAGTCTTTGAAACGAGAAGCTGTGGAGAGAGATTCGCAATGAATCGAACTAAAGAATAGCTTGAAATAAATAGCGAACCAATGGAACAATAAACAGGTACGATGCTGCTTCTATCATATTAGCATAAGCAACGAGAAACATAGTTATTACCGTATTTGTAGAGAGTCTTTGAAACGAGAAGCTGTGGAGAGAGATTCGCAATGAATCGAACTAAAGAGTAGCTTGAAATAAATAACGAACCAATGGAACAATAAACAGGTACGAACGATGCTGCTTCTATCATATTAGCATAAGCAACGAGAAACATAGTTATTACCGTATTTGTAGAGAGTCTTTGAAACGAGAAGCTGTGGAGAGAGATTCGCAATGAATCGAACTAAAGAGTAGCTTGAAATAAATAGCGAACCAATGGAACAATAAACAGGTACGATGCTGCTTCTATCATATTAGCATAAGCAACGAGAAACATAGTTATTACCGTATTTGTAGAGAGTCTTTGAAACGAGAAGCTGTGGAGAGAGATTCGCAATGAATCGAACTAAAGAATAGCTTGAAATAAATAGCGAACCAATGGAACAATAAACAGGTACGATGCTGCTTCTATCATATTAGCATAAGCAACGAGAAACATAGTTATTACCGTATTTGTAGAGAGTCTTTGAAACGAGAAGCTGTGGAGAGAGATTCGCAATGAATCGAACTAAAGAGTAGCTTGAAATAAATAGCGAACCAATGGAACAATAAACAGGTACGATGCTGCTTCTATAATATTAGCATAAGCAACGAGAAACATAGTTATTACCGTATTTGTAGAGAGTCTTTGAAACGAGAAGCTGGAGAGAGAGATTCGCAATGAATCGAACTAAAGAGTAGCTTGAAATAAATAACGAACCAATGGAACAATAAACAGGTACGATGCTGCTTCTATCATATTAGCATAAGCAACGAGAAACATAGTTATTACCGTATTTGTAGAGAGTCTTTGAAACGAGAAGCTGTGGAGAGAGATTCGCAATGAATCGAACTAAAGAGAAGCTGGAAATAAATAACGAACCAATGGAACAATAAACAGGTACGATGCTGCTTCTATCATATTAGCAACGAGAAACATAGTTATTACCGTATTTGTAGAGAGTCTTTGAAACGAGAAGCTGTAGAGAGAGATTCGCAATGAATCGAACTAAAGAATAGCATGAAACAAATAGCAAACCAATGGAACAATAAACAGGTACGATGCTGCTTCTATCATATTAGCATAAGCAACGAGAAACATAGTTATTACCGTATTTGTAGAGAGTCTTTGAAACGAGAAGCTGGAGAGAGAGATTCGCAATGAATCGAACTAAAGAATAGCTTGAAATAAATAACGAACTAATGGAACAATAAACAGGTACGATGCTGCTTCTATCATATTAGCATTAGCAACGAGAAACATAGTTATTACCGTATTTGTAGAGAGTCTTTGAAACGAGAAGCTGTGGAGTTGAAACGAGAAGCTGTAGAGAGAGATTCGCAATGAATCGAACTAAAGAATAGCTTGAAATAAATAACGAACCAATGGAACAATAAACAGGTACGATGCTGCTTCTATCATATTAGCATAAGCAACGAGAAACATAGTTATTACCGTATTTGTAGAGAGTCTTTGAAACGAGAAGCTGTAGAGAGAGATTCGCAATGAATCGAACTAAAGAATAGCTTGAAATAAATAACGAACCAATGGAACAATAAACAGGTACGAACGATGCTGCTTCTATCATATTAGCATAAGCAACGTAAAACATAGTTATTACCGTATTTGTAGAGAGTCTTTGAAACGAGAAGCTGTGGAGAGAGATTCGCAATGAATCGAACTAAAGAATAGCATGAAATAAATAGCGAACCAATGGAACAATAAACAGGTACGATGCTGCTTCTATCATATTAGCATAAGCAACGAGAAACATAGTTATTACCGTATTTGTAGAGAGTCTTTGAAACGAGAAGCTGTGGAGAGAGATTCGCAATGAATCGAACTAAAGAATAGCTTGAAATAAATAACGAACCAATGGAACAATAAACAGGTACGATGCTGCTTCTATCATATTAGCATAAGCAACGAGAAACATAGTTATTACCGTATTTGTAGAGAGTCTTTGAAACGAGAAGCTGTGGAGTTGAAACGAGAAGCTGTAGAGAGAGATTCGCAATGAATCGAACTAAAGAATAGCTTGAAATAAATAACGAACCAATGGAACAATAAACAGGTACGATGCTGCTTCTATCATATTAGCATAAGCAACGAGAAACGTAGTTATTACCGTATTTGTAGAGAGTCTTTGAAACGAGAAGCTGGAGAGAGAGATTCGCAATGAATCGAACTAAAGAATAGCTTGAAATAAATAACGAACCAATGGAACAATAAACAGGTACGATGCTGCTTCTATCATATTAGCATAAGCAACGAGAAACATAGTTATTACCGTATTTGTAGAGAGTCTTTGAAACGAGAAGCTGTAGAGAGAGATTCGCAATGAATCGAACTAAAGAGTAGCATGAAATAAATAACGAACCAATGGAACAATAAACAGGTACGATGCTGCTTCTATAATATTAGCATTAGCAACGAGAAACATAGTTATTACCGTATTTGTAGAGAGTCTTTGAAACGAGAAGCTGTGGAGAGAGATTCGCAATGAATCGAACTAAAGAATAGCTTGAAATAAATAGCGAACCAATGGAACAATAAACAGGTACGATGCTGCTTCTATAATATTAGCATAAGCAACGAGAAACATAGTTATTACCGTATTTGTAGAGAGTCTTTGAAACGAGAAGCTGTAGAGAGAGATTCGCAATGATCGAACTAAAGAATAGCTTGAAATAAATAACGAACCAATGGAACAATAAACAGGTACGATGCTGCTTCTATCATATTAGCATAAGCAACGAGAAACATAGTTATTACCGTATTTGTAGAGAGTCTTTGAAACGAGAAGCTGTAGAGAGAGATTCGCAATGAATCGAACTAAAGAATAGCTTGAAATAAATAACGAACCAATGGAACAATAAACAGGTACGATGCTGCTTCTATCATATTAGCATAAGCAACGAGAAACATAGTTATTACCGTATTTGTAGAGAGTCTTTGAAACGAGAAGCTGTAGAGAGAGATTCGCAATGAATCGAACTAAAGAGTAGCTTGAAATAAATAACGAACCAATGGAACAATAAACAGGTACGATGCTGCTTCTATAATATTAGCATAAGCAACGAGAAACATAGTTATTACCGTATTTGTAGAGAGTCTTTGAAACGAGAAGCTGTAGAGAGAGATTCGCAATGAATCGAACTAAAGAATAGCTTGAAATAAATAACGAACCAATGGAACAATAAACAGGTACGATGCTGCTTCTATCATATTAGCATAAGCAACGAGAAACATAGTTATTACCGTATTTGTAGAGAGTCTTTGAAACGAGAAGCTGTAGAGAGAGATTCGCAATGAATCGAACTAATGAATAGCTTGAAATAAATAACGAACCAATGGAACAATAAACAGGTACGATGCTGCTTCTATCATATTAGCATTAGCAACGAGAAACATAGTTATTACCGTATTTGTAGAGAGTCTTTGAAACGAGAAGCTGTAGAGAGAGATTCGCAATGAATCGAACTAATGAATAGCTTGAAATAAATAACGAACCAATGGAACAATAAACAGGTACGATGCTGCTTCTATAATATTAGCATAAGCAACGAGAAACATAGTTATTACCGTATTTGTAGAGAGTCTTTGAAACGAGAAGCTGTAGAGAGAGATTCGCAATGAATCGAAATAAAGAGTAGCTTGAAATAAATAACGAACCAATGGAACAATAAACAGGTACGATGCTGCTTCTATCATATTAGCATTAGCAACGAGAAACATAGTTATTACCGTATTTGTAGAGAGTCTTTGAAACGAGAAGCTGTAGAGAGAGATTCGCAATGAATCGAACTAAAGAATAGCATGAAATAAATAACGAACCAATGGAACAATAAACAGGTACGATGCTGCTTCTATCATATTAGCATAAGCAACGAGAAACATAGTTATTACCGTATTTGTAGAGAGTCTTTGAAACGAGAAGCTGTAGAGAGAGATTCGCAATGAATCGAACTAAAGAATAGCATGAAATAAATAACGAACCAATGGAACAATAAACAGGTACGATGCTGCTTCTATAATATTAGCATAAGCAACGAGAAACATAGTTATTACCGTATTTGTAGAGAGTCTTTGAAACGAGAAGCTGTGGAGAGAGATTCGCAATGAAGCGAACTAAAGAATAGCTTGAAATGAATAACGAACCAATGGAACAATAAACAGGTACGATGCTGCTTCTATAATATTAGCATAAGCAACGAGAAACATAGTTATTACCGTATTTGTAGAGAGTCTTTGAAACGAGAAGCTGTAGAGAGAGATTCGCAATGAATCGAACTAAAGAATAGCTTGAAATAAATAACGAACCAATGGAACAATAAACAGGTACGATGCTGCTTCTATCATATTAGCATAAGCAACGAGAAACATAGTTATTACCGTATTTGTAGAGAGTCTTTGAAACGAGAAGCTGTAGAGAGAGATTCGCAATGAATCGAACTAAAGAATAGCTTGAAATAAATAACGAACCAATGGAACAATAAACAGGTACGATGCTGCTTCTATCATATTAGCATAAGCAACGAGAAACATAGTTATTACCGTATTTGTAGAGAGTCTTTGAAACGAGAAGCTGTAGAGAGAGATTCGCAATGAATCGAACTAAAGAGTAGCTTGAAATAAATAACGAACCAATGGAACAATAAACAGGTACGATGCTGCTTCTATCATATTAGCATTAGCAACGAGAAACATAGTTATTACCGTATTTGTAGAGAGTCTTTGAAACGAGAAGCTGTGGAGAGAGATTCGCAATGAATCGAACTAAAGAATAGCATGAAATAAATAACGAACCAATGGAACAATAAACAGGTACGATGCTGCTTCTATCATATTAGCATAAGCAACGAGAAACATAGTTATTACCGTATTTGTAGAGAGTCTTTGAAACGAGAAGCTGTGGAGAGAGATTCGCAATGAATCGAACTAAAGAATAGCTTGAAATGAATAACGAACCAATGGAACAATAAACAGGTACGATGCTGCTTCTATAATATTAGCATAAGCAACGAGAAACATAGTTATTACCGTATTTGTAGAGAGTCTTTGAAACGAGAAGCTGTAGAGAGAGATTCGCAATGAATCGAACTAAAGAATAGCTTGAAATAAATAACGAACCAATGGAACAATAAACAGGTACGATGCTGCTTCTATCATATTAGCATAAGCAACGAGAAACA
>NW_028294255.1:0-43616 GCF_964341445.2 Mesoplodon mirus | reverse complement strand
AGAATCCCTGAGCCTAAAGTGCATCCTGGCAACCCTTAACCTGTCATCTCACTATTGTGACGCAAGTACACTGCAGGTGCAGCCTGACAGAAAGTACAGAAAAGCCGGTACGACTCTGAGGCATTTGGACGAGGGCAAGGTCCCCTCGGCCTGACTAAGTCATTAAGCGGGTGCTGCTCCTCGTGGCACGCAGAACACCCCCCCGTCCAACGAAGTGGGATCCTAGAAAGGCCCAGTGTTGCTGAAAGTCTCCAGGTGTCAGTCAGCGAGTGCTGGCAAATGCGTCGTGGCTCAAGTTGGCACTGGGAGAATGTGGGAGAAGCCCGACTTTCCCCCTTTGGAAAGCCACTTCGTTGCAGCTTCCAAGCCGCCTGCTACTATTCACTCCACAGATTCCTCTGAGGAGCGGTGACTTTTTCCAAAAGAAACCAGGTGCTTGCGATTCCTTCCGGGGAGCTCACCCCCAGGAGCATACTGTAGCTAAGGCGCCCACTAAATGTGACCTCTAGTCTCGAGGTAAGGTGCACATTTTCCCATTCCCAGAGATAGGGGCGCCCCGGTTTCCAGGAGGTCTTAGTCAGGTGACGGCTTTAGCTTTAGTATGCCTCACAGCGCTCAAGACTCTCACGTGGGCACTTCTTTCCAAGGAAGTACACTGCGTACCCAAAGCCTTCTGAGCACAAGCAAGGGATACACAGCTCTGGGCACATCCCTCCCTATGCAGTTGGAAGGGCCGGGAACTAAGGTGTTCTCTGAGGCGAGCGTCCCACAGCTTTGGAAACAGCCCCAGGAACGCCGGTTCTTGGCAGGGTTTCGTTCCCTGCGGGTCTGCCACGTTGAGGAAAACTAAGCGGCCCTGAAAGAAACCACCGGGGCTCCAATTCGGTTTGGGGACTCCTGCTCGACGTCTCTCTAGGTGATGCGGAAACTGGACTTTAGGTCCAGCCCGAAGTAATGCAGAGAGTAACCCCGAGCATTGCTAGGCATTGGGAACATCCGAAGTCACCCAGGTAGGCCTGCTGAGGGCAGTTCGGGGTTTGTGCCGTTCACCACATGCAGCACACACTGCATCCAAAAGTTCAATCGCAGAAGGCCGAACTGTGTTCCACGGGTCTCCCTTGGATTGTCAGAGAAGATGGGTGTATGTGCTGGGTGATCAGTTGGTAATTGAGAAGCCTGGCAGAGGGCAGTCTTTTCCCCATTTGAAAGGTCGTATAGTGGCGGCCTCAAGGCTGACTGAAAGACACTGCCCGTCTTCTAGTCACCTCCAGGAGTGCCTCAGTGAAGACAGTGAGTTTTCTCCTACGAATCCAGGTGGTCTCCAGTGCCTTGCTGGGAGCTCATCCCACGCTTGCCCTAGCTAAAGTGTGAAGTCAAAGTGACCCCTAGCCTCAAGGGAAGCGCGAGCGCTTCCTATCAGCCAAGTTGGGTGGGCAGCCACCTCCATGAACCCTGACGCCATAGAGTGCTTTAACTCCTCTGCGGCTTTGCGTAGGCCTAAGAGAGTCGCGTGTGAATTCCTTCTGAGGGAGAGCATGTGCGCTGGGAGTCCCCGTTTTGTTTTCCGAGCCACACAACACAGGACAGACTGCTGGGGTCAGCTCTTGCTACGCAGAGCGAAGGGCAGTGAACTGCTTCTCGCTTGCAGAGCTTGATGTCTACAGCTGTAAGGCAGCCCCGGGACAAAGTTTTGGCCAGTATTACATTCAGCGTGGCTCTCCCTCTGTGGAGGCCCTCCGAACGGCACTGAGAGAATCCCTGAGCCTAAAGTGCATCCTGGCAACCCTTAACCTGTCATCTCACTATTGTGACGCAAGGTACACTGCAGGTGCAGCCTGACAGAAAGTACAGAAAAGCCGGTACGACTCTGAGGCATTTGGACGAGGCAAGGTCCCCTCGGCCTGACTAAGTCATTAAGCGGGTGCTGCTCCTCGTGGCACGCAGAACACCCCCCCGTCCAACGAAGTGGGATCCTAGAAAGGCCCAGTGTTGCTGAAAGTCTCCAGGTGTCAGTCAGCGAGTGCTGGCAAATGCGTCGTGGGCTCAAGTTGGCACTGGGAGAATGTGGGAGAAGCCCGACTTTCCCCCTTTGGAAAGCCACTTCGTTGCAGCTTCCAAGCCGCCTGCTACTATTCACTCCACAGATTCCTCTGAGGAGCGGTGACTTTTTCCAAAAGAAACCAGGTGCTTGCGATTCCTTCCGGGGAGCTCACCCCCAGGAGCATACTGTAGCTAAGGCGCCCACTAAATGTGACCTCTAGTCTCGAGGTAAGGTGCACATTTTCCCATTCCCAGAGATAGGGGCGCCCCGGTTTCCAGGAGGTCTTAGTCAGTGGACGGCTTTAGCTTTAGTATGCCTCACAGCGCTCAAGACTCTCACGTGGGCACTTCTTTCCAAGGAAGTACACTGCGTACCCAAAGCCTTCTGAGCACAAGCAAGGGATACACAGCTCTGGGCACATCCCTCCCTATGCAGTTGGAAGGGCCGGGAACTAAGGTGTTCTCTGAGGCGAGCGTCCCACAGCTTTGAAACAGCCCCAGGAACGCGGTTCTTGGCAGGGTTTCGTTCCCTGCGGGTCTGCCACGTTGAGGAAAACTAAGCGGCCCTGAAAGAAACCACCGGGGCTCCAATTCGGTTTGGGGACTCCTGCTCGACGTCTCTCTAGGTGATGCGGAAACTGGACTTTAGGTCCAGCCCGAAGTAATGCAGAGAGTAACCCCGAGCATTGCTAGGCATTGGGAACATCCGAAGTCACCCAGGTAGGCCTGCTGAGGGCAGTTCGGGGTTTGTGCCGTTCACCACATGCAGCACACACTGCATCCAAAAGTTTCATCGCAGAAGGCCGAACTGTGTTCCACGGGTCTCCCTTGGATTGTCAGAGAAGATGGGTGTATGTGCTGGGTGATCCAGTTGGTAATTGAGAAGCCTGGCAGAGGGCAGTCTTTTCCCCATTTGAAAGGTCGATAGTGGCGGCCTCAAGGCTGACTGAAAGACACTGCCCTTACCCGTCTTCTAGTCACCTCCAGGAGTGCCTCAGTGAAGACAGTGAGTTTTCTCCTACGAATCCAGGTGGTCTCCAGTGCCTTGCTGGGAGCTCATCCCACGCTTGCCCTAGCTAAAGTGTGAAGTCAAAGTGACCCCTAGCCTCAAGGGAAGCGCGAGCGCTTCCTATCAGCCAAGTTGGGTGGGCAGCCACCTCCATGAACCCTGACGCCATAGAGTGCTTTAACTCCTCTGCGGCTTTGCGTAGGCCTAAGAGAGTCGCGTGTGAATTCCTTCTGAGGGAGAGCATGTGCGCTGGGAGTCCCCGTTTTGTTTTCCGAGCCACACAACACAGGACAGACTGCTGGGGTCAGCTCTTGCTACGCAGAGCGAAGGGCAGTGAACTGCTTCTCGCTTGCAGAGCTTGATGTCTACAGCTGTAAGGCAGCCCCGGGACAAAGTTTTGGCCAGTATTACATTCAGCGTGGCTCTCCCTCTGTGGAGGCCCTCCGAACGGCACTGAGAGAATCCCTGAGCCTAAAGTGCATCCTGGCAACCCTTAACCTGTCATCTCACTATTGTGACGCAAGGTACACTGCAGGTGCAGCCTGACAGAAAGTACAGAAAAGCCGGTACGACTCTGAGGCATTTGGACGAGGCAAGGTCCCCTCGGCCTGACTAAGTCATTAAGCGGGTGCTGCTCCTCGTGGCACGCAGAACACCCCCCCGTCCAACGAAGTGGGATCCTAGAAAGGCCCAGTGTTGCTGAAAGTCTCCAGGTGTCAGTCAGCGAGTGCTGGCAAATGCGTCGTGGGCTCAAGTTGGCACTGGGAGAATGTGGGAGAAGCCCGACTTTCCCCCTTTGGAAAGCCACTTCGTTGCAGCTTCCAAGCCGCCTGCTACTATTCACTCCACAGATTCCTCTGAGGAGCGGTGACTTTTTCCAAAAGAAACCAGGTGCTTGCGATTCCTTCCGGGGAGCTCACCCCCAGGAGCATACTGTAGCTAAGGCGCCCACTAAATGTGACCTCTAGTCTCGAGGTAAGGTGCACATTTTCCCATTCCCAGAGATAGGGGCGCCCCGGTTTCCAGGAGGTCTTAGTCAGTGGACGGCTTTAGCTTTAGTATGCCTCACAGCGCTCAAGACTCTCACGTGGGCACTTCTTTCCAAGGAAGTACACTGCGTACCCAAAGCCTTCTGAGCACAAGCAAGGGATACACAGCTCTGGGCACATCCCTCCCTATGCAGTTGGAAGGGCCGGGAACTAAGGTGTTCTCTGAGGCGAGCGTCCCACAGCTTTGAAACAGCCCCAGGAACGCGGTTCTTGGCAGGGTTTCGTTCCCTGCGGGTCTGCCACGTTGAGGAAAACTAAGCGGCCCTGAAAGAAACCACCGGGGCTCCAATTCGGTTTGGGGACTCCTGCTCGACGTCTCTCTAGGTGATGCGGAAACTGGACTTTAGGTCCAGCCCGAAGTAATGCAGAGAGTAACCCCGAGCATTGCTAGGCATTGGGAACATCCGAAGTCACCCAGGTAGGCCTGCTGAGGGCAGTTCGGGGTTTGTGCCGTTCACCACATGCAGCACACACTGCATCCAAAAGTTTCATCGCAGAAGGCCGAACTGTGTTCCACGGGTCTCCCTTGGATTGTCAGAGAAGATGGGTGTATGTGCTGGGTGATCCAGTTGGTAATTGAGAAGCCTGGCAGAGGGCAGTCTTTTCCCCATTTGAAAGGTCGATAGTGGCGGCCTCAAGGCTGACTGAAAGACACTGCCCTTACCCGTCTTCTAGTCACCTCCAGGAGTGCCTCAGTGAAGACAGTGAGTTTTCTCCTACGAATCCAGGTGGTCTCCAGTGCCTTGCTGGGAGCTCATCCCACGCTTGCCCTAGCTAAAGTGTGAAGTCAAAGTGACCCCTAGCCTCAAGGGAAGCGCGAGCGCTTCCTATCAGCCAAGTTGGGTGGGCAGCCACCTCCATGAACCCTGACGCCATAGAGTGCTTTAACTCCTCTGCGGCTTTGCGTAGGCCTAAGAGAGTCGCGTGTGAATTCCTTCTGAGGGAGAGCATGTGCGCTGGGAGTCCCCGTTTTGTTTTCCGAGCCACACAACACAGGACAGACTGCTGGGGTCAGCTCTTGCTACGCAGAGCGAAGGGCAGTGAACTGCTTCTCGCTTGCAGAGCTTGATGTCTACAGCTGTAAGGCAGCCCCGGGACAAAGTTTTGGCCAGTATTACATTCAGCGTGGCTCTCCCTCTGTGGAGGCCCTCCGAACGGCACTGAGAGAATCCCTGAGCCTAAAGTGCATCCTGGCAACCCTTAACCTGTCATCTCACTATTGTGACGCAAGGTACACTGCAGGTGCAGCCTGACAGAAAGTACAGAAAAGCCGGTACGACTCTGAGGCATTTGGACGAGGCAAGGTCCCCTCGGCCTGACTAAGTCATTAAGCGGGTGCTGCTCCTCGTGGCACGCAGAACACCCCCCCGTCCAACGAAGTGGGATCCTAGAAAGGCCCAGTGTTGCTGAAAGTCTCCAGGTGTCAGTCAGCGAGTGCTGGCAAATGCGTCGTGGGCTCAAGTTGGCACTGGGAGAATGTGGGAGAAGCCCGACTTTCCCCCTTTGGAAAGCCACTTCGTTGCAGCTTCCAAGCCGCCTGCTACTATTCACTCCACAGATTCCTCTGAGGAGCGGTGACTTTTTCCAAAAGAAACCAGGTGCTTGCGATTCCTTCCGGGGAGCTCACCCCCAGGAGCATACTGTAGCTAAGGCGCCCACTAAATGTGACCTCTAGTCTCGAGGTAAGGTGCACATTTTCCCATTCCCAGAGATAGGGGCGCCCCGGTTTCCAGGAGGTCTTAGTCAGTGGACGGCTTTAGCTTTAGTATGCCTCACAGCGCTCAAGACTCTCACGTGGGCACTTCTTTCCAAGGAAGTACACTGCGTACCCAAAGCCTTCTGAGCACAAGCAAGGGATACACAGCTCTGGGCACATCCCTCCCTATGCAGTTGGAAGGGCCGGGAACTAAGGTGTTCTCTGAGGCGAGCGTCCCACAGCTTTGAAACAGCCCCAGGAACGCGGTTCTTGGCAGGGTTTCGTTCCCTGCGGGTCTGCCACGTTGAGGAAAACTAAGCGGCCCTGAAAGAAACCACCGGGGCTCCAATTCGGTTTGGGGACTCCTGCTCGACGTCTCTCTAGGTGATGCGGAAACTGGACTTTAGGTCCAGCCCGAAGTAATGCAGAGAGTAACCCCGAGCATTGCTAGGCATTGGGAACATCCGAAGTCACCCAGGTAGGCCTGCTGAGGGCAGTTCGGGGTTTGTGCCGTTCACCACATGCAGCACACACTGCATCCAAAAGTTTCATCGCAGAAGGCCGAACTGTGTTCCACGGGTCTCCCTTGGATTGTCAGAGAAGATGGGTGTATGTGCTGGGTGATCCAGTTGGTAATTGAGAAGCCTGGCAGAGGGCAGTCTTTTCCCCATTTGAAAGGTCGATAGTGGCGGCCTCAAGGCTGACTGAAAGACACTGCCCTTACCCGTCTTCTAGTCACCTCCAGGAGTGCCTCAGTGAAGACAGTGAGTTTTCTCCTACGAATCCAGGTGGTCTCCAGTGCCTTGCTGGGAGCTCATCCCACGCTTGCCCTAGCTAAAGTGTGAAGTCAAAGTGACCCCTAGCCTCAAGGGAAGCGCGAGCGCTTCCTATCAGCCAAGTTGGGTGGGCAGCCACCTCCATGAACCCTGACGCCATAGAGTGCTTTAACTCCTCTGCGGCTTTGCGTAGGCCTAAGAGAGTCGCGTGTGAATTCCTTCTGAGGGAGAGCATGTGCGCTGGGAGTCCCCGTTTTGTTTTCCGAGCCACACAACACAGGACAGACTGCTGGGGTCAGCTCTTGCTACGCAGAGCGAAGGGCAGTGAACTGCTTCTCGCTTGCAGAGCTTGATGTCTACAGCTGTAAGGCAGCCCCGGGACAAAGTTTTGGCCAGTATTACATTCAGCGTGGCTCTCCCTCTGTGGAGGCCCTCCGAACGGCACTGAGAGAATCCCTGAGCCTAAAGTGCATCCTGGCAACCCTTAACCTGTCATCTCACTATTGTGACGCAAGGTACACTGCAGGTGCAGCCTGACAGAAAGTACAGAAAAGCCGGTACGACTCTGAGGCATTTGGACGAGGCAAGGTCCCCTCGGCCTGACTAAGTCATTAAGCGGGTGCTGCTCCTCGTGGCACGCAGAACACCCCCCCGTCCAACGAAGTGGGATCCTAGAAAGGCCCAGTGTTGCTGAAAGTCTCCAGGTGTCAGTCAGCGAGTGCTGGCAAATGCGTCGTGGGCTCAAGTTGGCACTGGGAGAATGTGGGAGAAGCCCGACTTTCCCCCTTTGGAAAGCCACTTCGTTGCAGCTTCCAAGCCGCCTGCTACTATTCACTCCACAGATTCCTCTGAGGAGCGGTGACTTTTTCCAAAAGAAACCAGGTGCTTGCGATTCCTTCCGGGGAGCTCACCCCCAGGAGCATACTGTAGCTAAGGCGCCCACTAAATGTGACCTCTAGTCTCGAGGTAAGGTGCACATTTTCCCATTCCCAGAGATAGGGGCGCCCCGGTTTCCAGGAGGTCTTAGTCAGTGGACGGCTTTAGCTTTAGTATGCCTCACAGCGCTCAAGACTCTCACGTGGGCACTTCTTTCCAAGGAAGTACACTGCGTACCCAAAGCCTTCTGAGCACAAGCAAGGGATACACAGCTCTGGGCACATCCCTCCCTATGCAGTTGGAAGGGCCGGGAACTAAGGTGTTCTCTGAGGCGAGCGTCCCACAGCTTTGAAACAGCCCCAGGAACGCGGTTCTTGGCAGGGTTTCGTTCCCTGCGGGTCTGCCACGTTGAGGAAAACTAAGCGGCCCTGAAAGAAACCACCGGGGCTCCAATTCGGTTTGGGGACTCCTGCTCGACGTCTCTCTAGGTGATGCGGAAACTGGACTTTAGGTCCAGCCCGAAGTAATGCAGAGAGTAACCCCGAGCATTGCTAGGCATTGGGAACATCCGAAGTCACCCAGGTAGGCCTGCTGAGGGCAGTTCGGGGTTTGTGCCGTTCACCACATGCAGCACACACTGCATCCAAAAGTTTCATCGCAGAAGGCCGAACTGTGTTCCACGGGTCTCCCTTGGATTGTCAGAGAAGATGGGTGTATGTGCTGGGTGATCCAGTTGGTAATTGAGAAGCCTGGCAGAGGGCAGTCTTTTCCCCATTTGAAAGGTCGATAGTGGCGGCCTCAAGGCTGACTGAAAGACACTGCCCTTACCCGTCTTCTAGTCACCTCCAGGAGTGCCTCAGTGAAGACAGTGAGTTTTCTCCTACGAATCCAGGTGGTCTCCAGTGCCTTGCTGGGAGCTCATCCCACGCTTGCCCTAGCTAAAGTGTGAAGTCAAAGTGACCCCTAGCCTCAAGGGAAGCGCGAGCGCTTCCTATCAGCCAAGTTGGGTGGGCAGCCACCTCCATGAACCCTGACGCCATAGAGTGCTTTAACTCCTCTGCGGCTTTGCGTAGGCCTAAGAGAGTCGCGTGTGAATTCCTTCTGAGGGAGAGCATGTGCGCTGGGAGTCCCCGTTTTGTTTTCCGAGCCACACAACACAGGACAGACTGCTGGGGTCAGCTCTTGCTACGCAGAGCGAAGGGCAGTGAACTGCTTCTCGCTTGCAGAGCTTGATGTCTACAGCTGTAAGGCAGCCCCGGGACAAAGTTTTGGCCAGTATTACATTCAGCGTGGCTCTCCCTCTGTGGAGGCCCTCCGAACGGCACTGAGAGAATCCCTGAGCCTAAAGTGCATCCTGGCAACCCTTAACCTGTCATCTCACTATTGTGACGCAAGGTACACTGCAGGTGCAGCCTGACAGAAAGTACAGAAAAGCCGGTACGACTCTGAGGCATTTGGACGAGGCAAGGTCCCCTCGGCCTGACTAAGTCATTAAGCGGGTGCTGCTCCTCGTGGCACGCAGAACACCCCCCCGTCCAACGAAGTGGGATCCTAGAAAGGCCCAGTGTTGCTGAAAGTCTCCAGGTGTCAGTCAGCGAGTGCTGGCAAATGCGTCGTGGGCTCAAGTTGGCACTGGGAGAATGTGGGAGAAGCCCGACTTTCCCCCTTTGGAAAGCCACTTCGTTGCAGCTTCCAAGCCGCCTGCTACTATTCACTCCACAGATTCCTCTGAGGAGCGGTGACTTTTTCCAAAAGAAACCAGGTGCTTGCGATTCCTTCCGGGGAGCTCACCCCCAGGAGCATACTGTAGCTAAGGCGCCCACTAAATGTGACCTCTAGTCTCGAGGTAAGGTGCACATTTTCCCATTCCCAGAGATAGGGGCGCCCCGGTTTCCAGGAGGTCTTAGTCAGTGGACGGCTTTAGCTTTAGTATGCCTCACAGCGCTCAAGACTCTCACGTGGGCACTTCTTTCCAAGGAAGTACACTGCGTACCCAAAGCCTTCTGAGCACAAGCAAGGGATACACAGCTCTGGGCACATCCCTCCCTATGCAGTTGGAAGGGCCGGGAACTAAGGTGTTCTCTGAGGCGAGCGTCCCACAGCTTTGAAACAGCCCCAGGAACGCGGTTCTTGGCAGGGTTTCGTTCCCTGCGGGTCTGCCACGTTGAGGAAAACTAAGCGGCCCTGAAAGAAACCACCGGGGCTCCAATTCGGTTTGGGGACTCCTGCTCGACGTCTCTCTAGGTGATGCGGAAACTGGACTTTAGGTCCAGCCCGAAGTAATGCAGAGAGTAACCCCGAGCATTGCTAGGCATTGGGAACATCCGAAGTCACCCAGGTAGGCCTGCTGAGGGCAGTTCGGGGTTTGTGCCGTTCACCACATGCAGCACACACTGCATCCAAAAGTTTCATCGCAGAAGGCCGAACTGTGTTCCACGGGTCTCCCTTGGATTGTCAGAGAAGATGGGTGTATGTGCTGGGTGATCCAGTTGGTAATTGAGAAGCCTGGCAGAGGGCAGTCTTTTCCCCATTTGAAAGGTCGATAGTGGCGGCCTCAAGGCTGACTGAAAGACACTGCCCTTACCCGTCTTCTAGTCACCTCCAGGAGTGCCTCAGTGAAGACAGTGAGTTTTCTCCTACGAATCCAGGTGGTCTCCAGTGCCTTGCTGGGAGCTCATCCCACGCTTGCCCTAGCTAAAGTGTGAAGTCAAAGTGACCCCTAGCCTCAAGGGAAGCGCGAGCGCTTCCTATCAGCCAAGTTGGGTGGGCAGCCACCTCCATGAACCCTGACGCCATAGAGTGCTTTAACTCCTCTGCGGCTTTGCGTAGGCCTAAGAGAGTCGCGTGTGAATTCCTTCTGAGGGAGAGCATGTGCGCTGGGAGTCCCCGTTTTGTTTTCCGAGCCACACAACACAGGACAGACTGCTGGGGTCAGCTCTTGCTACGCAGAGCGAAGGGCAGTGAACTGCTTCTCGCTTGCAGAGCTTGATGTCTACAGCTGTAAGGCAGCCCCGGGACAAAGTTTTGGCCAGTATTACATTCAGCGTGGCTCTCCCTCTGTGGAGGCCCTCCGAACGGCACTGAGAGAATCCCTGAGCCTAAAGTGCATCCTGGCAACCCTTAACCTGTCATCTCACTATTGTGACGCAAGGTACACTGCAGGTGCAGCCTGACAGAAAGTACAGAAAAGCCGGTACGACTCTGAGGCATTTGGACGAGGCAAGGTCCCCTCGGCCTGACTAAGTCATTAAGCGGGTGCTGCTCCTCGTGGCACGCAGAACACCCCCCCGTCCAACGAAGTGGGATCCTAGAAAGGCCCAGTGTTGCTGAAAGTCTCCAGGTGTCAGTCAGCGAGTGCTGGCAAATGCGTCGTGGGCTCAAGTTGGCACTGGGAGAATGTGGGAGAAGCCCGACTTTCCCCCTTTGGAAAGCCACTTCGTTGCAGCTTCCAAGCCGCCTGCTACTATTCACTCCACAGATTCCTCTGAGGAGCGGTGACTTTTTCCAAAAGAAACCAGGTGCTTGCGATTCCTTCCGGGGAGCTCACCCCCAGGAGCATACTGTAGCTAAGGCGCCCACTAAATGTGACCTCTAGTCTCGAGGTAAGGTGCACATTTTCCCATTCCCAGAGATAGGGGCGCCCCGGTTTCCAGGAGGTCTTAGTCAGTGGACGGCTTTAGCTTTAGTATGCCTCACAGCGCTCAAGACTCTCACGTGGGCACTTCTTTCCAAGGAAGTACACTGCGTACCCAAAGCCTTCTGAGCACAAGCAAGGGATACACAGCTCTGGGCACATCCCTCCCTATGCAGTTGGAAGGGCCGGGAACTAAGGTGTTCTCTGAGGCGAGCGTCCCACAGCTTTGAAACAGCCCCAGGAACGCGGTTCTTGGCAGGGTTTCGTTCCCTGCGGGTCTGCCACGTTGAGGAAAACTAAGCGGCCCTGAAAGAAACCACCGGGGCTCCAATTCGGTTTGGGGACTCCTGCTCGACGTCTCTCTAGGTGATGCGGAAACTGGACTTTAGGTCCAGCCCGAAGTAATGCAGAGAGTAACCCCGAGCATTGCTAGGCATTGGGAACATCCGAAGTCACCCAGGTAGGCCTGCTGAGGGCAGTTCGGGGTTTGTGCCGTTCACCACATGCAGCACACACTGCATCCAAAAGTTTCATCGCAGAAGGCCGAACTGTGTTCCACGGGTCTCCCTTGGATTGTCAGAGAAGATGGGTGTATGTGCTGGGTGATCCAGTTGGTAATTGAGAAGCCTGGCAGAGGGCAGTCTTTTCCCCATTTGAAAGGTCGATAGTGGCGGCCTCAAGGCTGACTGAAAGACACTGCCCTTACCCGTCTTCTAGTCACCTCCAGGAGTGCCTCAGTGAAGACAGTGAGTTTTCTCCTACGAATCCAGGTGGTCTCCAGTGCCTTGCTGGGAGCTCATCCCACGCTTGCCCTAGCTAAAGTGTGAAGTCAAAGTGACCCCTAGCCTCAAGGGAAGCGCGAGCGCTTCCTATCAGCCAAGTTGGGTGGGCAGCCACCTCCATGAACCCTGACGCCATAGAGTGCTTTAACTCCTCTGCGGCTTTGCGTAGGCCTAAGAGAGTCGCGTGTGAATTCCTTCTGAGGGAGAGCATGTGCGCTGGGAGTCCCCGTTTTGTTTTCCGAGCCACACAACACAGGACAGACTGCTGGGGTCAGCTCTTGCTACGCAGAGCGAAGGGCAGTGAACTGCTTCTCGCTTGCAGAGCTTGATGTCTACAGCTGTAAGGCAGCCCCGGGACAAAGTTTTGGCCAGTATTACATTCAGCGTGGCTCTCCCTCTGTGGAGGCCCTCCGAACGGCACTGAGAGAATCCCTGAGCCTAAAGTGCATCCTGGCAACCCTTAACCTGTCATCTCACTATTGTGACGCAAGGTACACTGCAGGTGCAGCCTGACAGAAAGTACAGAAAAGCCGGTACGACTCTGAGGCATTTGGACGAGGCAAGGTCCCCTCGGCCTGACTAAGTCATTAAGCGGGTGCTGCTCCTCGTGGCACGCAGAACACCCCCCCGTCCAACGAAGTGGGATCCTAGAAAGGCCCAGTGTTGCTGAAAGTCTCCAGGTGTCAGTCAGCGAGTGCTGGCAAATGCGTCGTGGGCTCAAGTTGGCACTGGGAGAATGTGGGAGAAGCCCGACTTTCCCCCTTTGGAAAGCCACTTCGTTGCAGCTTCCAAGCCGCCTGCTACTATTCACTCCACAGATTCCTCTGAGGAGCGGTGACTTTTTCCAAAAGAAACCAGGTGCTTGCGATTCCTTCCGGGGAGCTCACCCCCAGGAGCATACTGTAGCTAAGGCGCCCACTAAATGTGACCTCTAGTCTCGAGGTAAGGTGCACATTTTCCCATTCCCAGAGATAGGGGCGCCCCGGTTTCCAGGAGGTCTTAGTCAGTGGACGGCTTTAGCTTTAGTATGCCTCACAGCGCTCAAGACTCTCACGTGGGCACTTCTTTCCAAGGAAGTACACTGCGTACCCAAAGCCTTCTGAGCACAAGCAAGGGATACACAGCTCTGGGCACATCCCTCCCTATGCAGTTGGAAGGGCCGGGAACTAAGGTGTTCTCTGAGGCGAGCGTCCCACAGCTTTGAAACAGCCCCAGGAACGCGGTTCTTGGCAGGGTTTCGTTCCCTGCGGGTCTGCCACGTTGAGGAAAACTAAGCGGCCCTGAAAGAAACCACCGGGGCTCCAATTCGGTTTGGGGACTCCTGCTCGACGTCTCTCTAGGTGATGCGGAAACTGGACTTTAGGTCCAGCCCGAAGTAATGCAGAGAGTAACCCCGAGCATTGCTAGGCATTGGGAACATCCGAAGTCACCCAGGTAGGCCTGCTGAGGGCAGTTCGGGGTTTGTGCCGTTCACCACATGCAGCACACACTGCATCCAAAAGTTTCATCGCAGAAGGCCGAACTGTGTTCCACGGGTCTCCCTTGGATTGTCAGAGAAGATGGGTGTATGTGCTGGGTGATCCAGTTGGTAATTGAGAAGCCTGGCAGAGGGCAGTCTTTTCCCCATTTGAAAGGTCGATAGTGGCGGCCTCAAGGCTGACTGAAAGACACTGCCCTTACCCGTCTTCTAGTCACCTCCAGGAGTGCCTCAGTGAAGACAGTGAGTTTTCTCCTACGAATCCAGGTGGTCTCCAGTGCCTTGCTGGGAGCTCATCCCACGCTTGCCCTAGCTAAAGTGTGAAGTCAAAGTGACCCCTAGCCTCAAGGGAAGCGCGAGCGCTTCCTATCAGCCAAGTTGGGTGGGCAGCCACCTCCATGAACCCTGACGCCATAGAGTGCTTTAACTCCTCTGCGGCTTTGCGTAGGCCTAAGAGAGTCGCGTGTGAATTCCTTCTGAGGGAGAGCATGTGCGCTGGGAGTCCCCGTTTTGTTTTCCAAGCCACACAACACAGGACAGACTGCTGGGGTCAGCTCTTGCTACGCAGAGCGAAGGGCAGTGAACTGCTTCTCGCTTGCAGAGCTTGATGTCTACAGCTGTAAGGCAGCCCCGGGACAAAGTTTTGGCCAGTATTACATTCAGCGTGGCTCTCCCTCTGTGGAGGCCCTCCGAACGGCACTGAGAGAATCCCTGAGCCTAAAGTGCATCCTGGCAACCCTTAACCTGTCATCTCACTATTGTGACGCAAGGTACACTGCAGGTGCAGCCTGACAGAAAGTACAGAAAAGCCGGTACGACTCTGAGGCATTTGGACGAGGCAAGGTCCCCTCGGCCTGACTAAGTCATTAAGCGGGTGCTGCTCCTCGTGGCACGCAGAACACCCCCCCGTCCAACGAAGTGGGATCCTAGAAAGGCCCAGTGTTGCTGAAAGTCTCCAGGTGTCAGTCAGCGAGTGCTGGCAAATGCGTCGTGGGCTCAAGTTGGCACTGGGAGAATGTGGGAGAAGCCCGACTTTCCCCCTTTGGAAAGCCACTTCGTTGCAGCTTCCAAGCCGCCTGCTACTATTCACTCCACAGATTCCTCTGAGGAGCGGTGACTTTTTCCAAAAGAAACCAGGTGCTTGCGATTCCTTCCGGGGAGCTCACCCCCAGGAGCATACTGTAGCTAAGGCGCCCACTAAATGTGACCTCTAGTCTCGAGGTAAGGTGCACATTTTCCCATTCCCAGAGATAGGGGCGCCCCGGTTTCCAGGAGGTCTTAGTCAGTGGACGGCTTTAGCTTTAGTATGCCTCACAGCGCTCAAGACTCTCACGTGGGCACTTCTTTCCAAGGAAGTACACTGCGTACCCAAAGCCTTCTGAGCACAAGCAAGGGATACACAGCTCTGGGCACATCCCTCCCTATGCAGTTGGAAGGGCCGGGAACTAAGGTGTTCTCTGAGGCGAGCGTCCCACAGCTTTGAAACAGCCCCAGGAACGCGGTTCTTGGCAGGGTTTCGTTCCCTGCGGGTCTGCCACGTTGAGGAAAACTAAGCGGCCCTGAAAGAAACCACCGGGGCTCCAATTCGGTTTGGGGACTCCTGCTCGACGTCTCTCTAGGTGATGCGGAAACTGGACTTTAGGTCCAGCCCGAAGTAATGCAGAGAGTAACCCCGAGCATTGCTAGGCATTGGGAACATCCGAAGTCACCCAGGTAGGCCTGCTGAGGGCAGTTCGGGGTTTGTGCCGTTCACCACATGCAGCACACACTGCATCCAAAAGTTTCATCGCAGAAGGCCGAACTGTGTTCCACGGGTCTCCCTTGGATTGTCAGAGAAGATGGGTGTATGTGCTGGGTGATCCAGTTGGTAATTGAGAAGCCTGGCAGAGGGCAGTCTTTTCCCCATTTGAAAGGTCGATAGTGGCGGCCTCAAGGCTGACTGAAAGACACTGCCCTTACCCGTCTTCTAGTCACCTCCAGGAGTGCCTCAGTGAAGACAGTGAGTTTTCTCCTACGAATCCAGGTGGTCTCCAGTGCCTTGCTGGGAGCTCATCCCACGCTTGCCCTAGCTAAAGTGTGAAGTCAAAGTGACCCCTAGCCTCAAGGGAAGCGCGAGCGCTTCCTATCAGCCAAGTTGGGTGGGCAGCCACCTCCATGAACCCTGACGCCATAGAGTGCTTTAACTCCTCTGCGGCTTTGCGTAGGCCTAAGAGAGTCGCGTGTGAATTCCTTCTGAGGGAGAGCATGTGCGCTGGGAGTCCCCGTTTTGTTTTCCGAGCCACACAACACAGGAGAGACTGCTGGGGTCAGCTCTTGCTACGCAGAGCGAAGGGCAGTGAACTGCTTCTCGCTTGCAGAGCTTGATGTCTACAGCTGTAAGGCAGCCCCGGGACAAAGTTTTGGCCAGTATTACATTCAGCGTGGCTCTCCCTCTGTGGAGGCCCTCCGAACGGCACTGAGAGAATCCCTGAGCCTAAAGTGCATCCTGGCAACCCTTAACCTGTCATCTCACTATTGTGACGCAAGGTACACTGCAGGTGCAGCCTGACAGAAAGTACAGAAAAGCCGGTACGACTCTGAGGCATTTGGACGAGGCAAGGTCCCCTCGGCCTGACTAAGTCATTAAGCGGGTGCTGCTCCTCGTGGCACGCAGAACACCCCCCCGTCCAACGAAGTGGGATCCTAGAAAGGCCCAGTGTTGCTGAAAGTCTCCAGGTGTCAGTCAGCGAGTGCTGGCAAATGCGTCGTGGGCTCAAGTTGGCACTGGGAGAATGTGGGAGAAGCCCGACTTTCCCCCTTTGGAAAGCCACTTCGTTGCAGCTTCCAAGCCGCCTGCTACTATTCACTCCACAGATTCCTCTGAGGAGCGGTGACTTTTTCCAAAAGAAACCAGGTGCTTGCGATTCCTTCCGGGGAGCTCACCCCCAGGAGCATACTGTAGCTAAGGCGCCCACTAAATGTGACCTCTAGTCTCGAGGTAAGGTGCACATTTTCCCATTCCCAGAGATAGGGGCGCCCCGGTTTCCAGGAGGTCTTAGTCAGTGGACGGCTTTAGCTTTAGTATGCCTCACAGCGCTCAAGACTCTCACGTGGGCACTTCTTTCCAAGGAAGTACACTGCGTACCCAAAGCCTTCTGAGCACAAGCAAGGGATACACAGCTCTGGGCACATCCCTCCCTATGCAGTTGGAAGGGCCGGGAACTAAGGTGTTCTCTGAGGCGAGCGTCCCACAGCTTTGAAACAGCCCCAGGAACGCGGTTCTTGGCAGGGTTTCGTTCCCTGCGGGTCTGCCACGTTGAGGAAAACTAAGCGGCCCTGAAAGAAACCACCGGGGCTCCAATTCGGTTTGGGGACTCCTGCTCGACGTCTCTCTAGGTGATGCGGAAACTGGACTTTAGGTCCAGCCCGAAGTAATGCAGAGAGTAACCCCGAGCATTGCTAGGCATTGGGAACATCCGAAGTCACCCAGGTAGGCCTGCTGAGGGCAGTTCGGGGTTTGTGCCGTTCACCACATGCAGCACACACTGCATCCAAAAGTTTCATCGCAGAAGGCCGAACTGTGTTCCACGGGTCTCCCTTGGATTGTCAGAGAAGATGGGTGTATGTGCTGGGTGATCCAGTTGGTAATTGAGAAGCCTGGCAGAGGGCAGTCTTTTCCCCATTTGAAAGGTCGATAGTGGCGGCCTCAAGGCTGACTGAAAGACACTGCCCTTACCCGTCTTCTAGTCACCTCCAGGAGTGCCTCAGTGAAGACAGTGAGTTTTCTCCTACGAATCCAGGTGGTCTCCAGTGCCTTGCTGGGAGCTCATCCCACGCTTGCCCTAGCTAAAGTGTGAAGTCAAAGTGACCCCTAGCCTCAAGGGAAGCGCGAGCGCTTCCTATCAGCCAAGTTGGGTGGGCAGCCACCTCCATGAACCCTGACGCCATAGAGTGCTTTAACTCCTCTGCGGCTTTGCGTAGGCCTAAGAGAGTCGCGTGTGAATTCCTTCTGAGGGAGAGCATGTGCGCTGGGAGTCCCCGTTTTGTTTTCCGAGCCACACAACACAGGAGAGACTGCTGGGGTCAGCTCTTGCTACGCAGAGCGAAGGGCAGTGAACTGCTTCTCGCTTGCAGAGCTTGATGTCTACAGCTGTAAGGCAGCCCCGGGACAAAGTTTTGGCCAGTATTACATTCAGCGTGGCTCTCCCTCTGTGGAGGCCCTCCGAACGGCACTGAGAGAATCCCTGAGCCTAAAGTGCATCCTGGCAACCCTTAACCTGTCATCTCACTATTGTGACGCAAGGTACACTGCAGGTGCAGCCTGACAGAAAGTACAGAAAAGCCGGTACGACTCTGAGGCATTTGGACGAGGCAAGGTCCCCTCGGCCTGACTAAGTCATTAAGCGGGTGCTGCTCCTCGTGGCACGCAGAACACCCCCCCGTCCAACGAAGTGGGATCCTAGAAAGGCCCAGTGTTGCTGAAAGTCTCCAGGTGTCAGTCAGCGAGTGCTGGCAAATGCGTCGTGGGCTCAAGTTGGCACTGGGAGAATGTGGGAGAAGCCCGACTTTCCCCCTTTGGAAAGCCACTTCGTTGCAGCTTCCAAGCCGCCTGCTACTATTCACTCCACAGATTCCTCTGAGGAGCGGTGACTTTTTCCAAAAGAAACCAGGTGCTTGCGATTCCTTCCGGGGAGCTCACCCCCAGGAGCATACTGTAGCTAAGGCGCCCACTAAATGTGACCTCTAGTCTCGAGGTAAGGTGCACATTTTCCCATTCCCAGAGATAGGGGCGCCCCGGTTTCCAGGAGGTCTTAGTCAGTGGACGGCTTTAGCTTTAGTATGCCTCACAGCGCTCAAGACTCTCACGTGGGCACTTCTTTCCAAGGAAGTACACTGCGTACCCAAAGCCTTCTGAGCACAAGCAAGGGATACACAGCTCTGGGCACATCCCTCCCTATGCAGTTGGAAGGGCCGGGAACTAAGGTGTTCTCTGAGGCGAGCGTCCCACAGCTTTGAAACAGCCCCAGGAACGCGGTTCTTGGCAGGGTTTCGTTCCCTGCGGGTCTGCCACGTTGAGGAAAACTAAGCGGCCCTGAAAGAAACCACCGGGGCTCCAATTCGGTTTGGGGACTCCTGCTCGACGTCTCTCTAGGTGATGCGGAAACTGGACTTTAGGTCCAGCCCGAAGTAATGCAGAGAGTAACCCCGAGCATTGCTAGGCATTGGGAACATCCGAAGTCACCCAGGTAGGCCTGCTGAGGGCAGTTCGGGGTTTGTGCCGTTCACCACATGCAGCACACACTGCATCCAAAAGTTTCATCGCAGAAGGCCGAACTGTGTTCCACGGGTCTCCCTTGGATTGTCAGAGAAGATGGGTGTATGTGCTGGGTGATCCAGTTGGTAATTGAGAAGCCTGGCAGAGGGCAGTCTTTTCCCCATTTGAAAGGTCGATAGTGGCGGCCTCAAGGCTGACTGAAAGACACTGCCCTTACCCGTCTTCTAGTCACCTCCAGGAGTGCCTCAGTGAAGACAGTGAGTTTTCTCCTACGAATCCAGGTGGTCTCCAGTGCCTTGCTGGGAGCTCATCCCACGCTTGCCCTAGCTAAAGTGTGAAGTCAAAGTGACCCCTAGCCTCAAGGGAAGCGCGAGCGCTTCCTATCAGCCAAGTTGGGTGGGCAGCCACCTCCATGAACCCTGACGCCATAGAGTGCTTTAACTCCTCTGCGGCTTTGCGTAGGCCTAAGAGAGTCGCGTGTGAATTCCTTCTGAGGGAGAGCATGTGCGCTGGGAGTCCCCGTTTTGTTTTCCGAGCCACACAACACAGGACAGACTGCTGGGGTCAGCTCTTGCTACGCAGAGCGAAGGGCAGTGAACTGCTTCTCGCTTGCAGAGCTTGATGTCTACAGCTGTAAGGCAGCCCCGGGACAAAGTTTTGGCCAGTATTACATTCAGCGTGGCTCTCCCTCTGTGGAGGCCCTCCGAACGGCACTGAGAGAATCCCTGAGCCTAAAGTGCATCCTGGCAACCCTTAACCTGTCATCTCACTATTGTGACGCAAGGTACACTGCAGGTGCAGCCTGACAGAAAGTACAGAAAAGCCGGTACGACTCTGAGGCATTTGGACGAGGCAAGGTCCCCTCGGCCTGACTAAGTCATTAAGCGGGTGCTGCTCCTCGTGGCACGCAGAACACCCCCCCGTCCAACGAAGTGGGATCCTAGAAAGGCCCAGTGTTGCTGAAAGTCTCCAGGTGTCAGTCAGCGAGTGCTGGCAAATGCGTCGTGGGCTCAAGTTGGCACTGGGAGAATGTGGGAGAAGCCCGACTTTCCCCCTTTGGAAAGCCACTTCGTTGCAGCTTCCAAGCCGCCTGCTACTATTCACTCCACAGATTCCTCTGAGGAGCGGTGACTTTTTCCAAAAGAAACCAGGTGCTTGCGATTCCTTCCGGGGAGCTCACCCCCAGGAGCATACTGTAGCTAAGGCGCCCACTAAATGTGACCTCTAGTCTCGAGGTAAGGTGCACATTTTCCCATTCCCAGAGATAGGGGCGCCCCGGTTTCCAGGAGGTCTTAGTCAGTGGACGGCTTTAGCTTTAGTATGCCTCACAGCGCTCAAGACTCTCACGTGGGCACTTCTTTCCAAGGAAGTACACTGCGTACCCAAAGCCTTCTGAGCACAAGCAAGGGATACACAGCTCTGGGCACATCCCTCCCTATGCAGTTGGAAGGGCCGGGAACTAAGGTGTTCTCTGAGGCGAGCGTCCCACAGCTTTGAAACAGCCCCAGGAACGCGGTTCTTGGCAGGGTTTCGTTCCCTGCGGGTCTGCCACGTTGAGGAAAACTAAGCGGCCCTGAAAGAAACCACCGGGGCTCCAATTCGGTTTGGGGACTCCTGCTCGACGTCTCTCTAGGTGATGCGGAAACTGGACTTTAGGTCCAGCCCGAAGTAATGCAGAGAGTAACCCCGAGCATTGCTAGGCATTGGGAACATCCGAAGTCACCCAGGTAGGCCTGCTGAGGGCAGTTCGGGGTTTGTGCCGTTCACCACATGCAGCACACACTGCATCCAAAAGTTTCATCGCAGAAGGCCGAACTGTGTTCCACGGGTCTCCCTTGGATTGTCAGAGAAGATGGGTGTATGTGCTGGGTGATCCAGTTGGTAATTGAGAAGCCTGGCAGAGGGCAGTCTTTTCCCCATTTGAAAGGTCGATAGTGGCGGCCTCAAGGCTGACTGAAAGACACTGCCCTTACCCGTCTTCTAGTCACCTCCAGGAGTGCCTCAGTGAAGACAGTGAGTTTTCTCCTACGAATCCAGGTGGTCTCCAGTGCCTTGCTGGGAGCTCATCCCACGCTTGCCCTAGCTAAAGTGTGAAGTCAAAGTGACCCTTAGCCTCAAGGGAAGCGCGAGCGCTTCCTATCAGCCAAGTTGGGTGGGCAGCCACCTCCATGAACCCTGACGCCATAGAGTGCTTTAACTCCTCTGCGGCTTTGCGTAGGCCTAAGAGAGTCGCGTGTGAATTCCTTCTGAGGGAGAGCATGTGCGCTGGGAGTCCCCGTTTTGTTTTCCGAGCCACACAACACAGGAGAGACTGCTGGGGTCAGCTCTTGCTACGCAGAGCGAAGGGCAGTGAACTGCTTCTCGCTTGCAGAGCTTGATGTCTACAGCTGTAAGGCAGCCCCGGGACAAAGTTTTGGCCAGTATTACATTCAGCGTGGCTCTCCCTCTGTGGAGGCCCTCCGAACGGCACTGAGAGAATCCCTGAGCCTAAAGTGCATCCTGGCAACCCTTAACCTGTCATCTCACTATTGTGACGCAAGGTACACTGCAGGTGCAGCCTGACAGAAAGTACAGAAAAGCCGGTACGACTCTGAGGCATTTGGACGAGGCAAGGTCCCCTCGGCCTGACTAAGTCATTAAGCGGGTGCTGCTCCTCGTGGCACGCAGAACACCCCCCCGTCCAACGAAGTGGGATCCTAGAAAGGCCCAGTGTTGCTGAAAGTCTCCAGGTGTCAGTCAGCGAGTGCTGGCAAATGCGTCGTGGGCTCAAGTTGGCACTGGGAGAATGTGGGAGAAGCCCGACTTTCCCCCTTTGGAAAGCCACTTCGTTGCAGCTTCCAAGCCGCCTGCTACTATTCACTCCACAGATTCCTCTGAGGAGCGGTGACTTTTTCCAAAAGAAACCAGGTGCTTGCGATTCCTTCCGGGGAGCTCACCCCCAGGAGCATACTGTAGCTAAGGCGCCCACTAAATGTGACCTCTAGTCTCGAGGTAAGGTGCACATTTTCCCATTCCCAGAGATAGGGGCGCCCCGGTTTCCAGGAGGTCTTAGTCAGTGGACGGCTTTAGCTTTAGTATGCCTCACAGCGCTCAAGACTCTCACGTGGGCACTTCTTTCCAAGGAAGTACACTGCGTACCCAAAGCCTTCTGAGCACAAGCAAGGGATACACAGCTCTGGGCACATCCCTCCCTATGCAGTTGGAAGGGCCGGGAACTAAGGTGTTCTCTGAGGCGAGCGTCCCACAGCTTTGAAACAGCCCCAGGAACGCGGTTCTTGGCAGGGTTTCGTTCCCTGCGGGTCTGCCACGTTGAGGAAAACTAAGCGGCCCTGAAAGAAACCACCGGGGCTCCAATTCGGTTTGGGGACTCCTGCTCGACGTCTCTCTAGGTGATGCGGAAACTGGACTTTAGGTCCAGCCCGAAGTAATGCAGAGAGTAACCCCGAGCATTGCTAGGCATTGGGAACATCCGAAGTCACCCAGGTAGGCCTGCTGAGGGCAGTTCGGGGTTTGTGCCGTTCACCACATGCAGCACACACTGCATCCAAAAGTTTCATCGCAGAAGGCCGAACTGTGTTCCACGGGTCTCCCTTGGATTGTCAGAGAAGATGGGTGTATGTGCTGGGTGATCCAGTTGGTAATTGAGAAGCCTGGCAGAGGGCAGTCTTTTCCCCATTTGAAAGGTCGATAGTGGCGGCCTCAAGGCTGACTGAAAGACACTGCCCTTACCCGTCTTCTAGTCACCTCCAGGAGTGCCTCAGTGAAGACAGTGAGTTTTCTCCTACGAATCCAGGTGGTCTCCAGTGCCTTGCTGGGAGCTCATCCCACGCTTGCCCTAGCTAAAGTGTGAAGTCAAAGTGACCCCTAGCCTCAAGGGAAGCGCGAGCGCTTCCTATCAGCCAAGTTGGGTGGGCAGCCACCTCCATGAACCCTGACGCCATAGAGTGCTTTAACTCCTCTGCGGCTTTGCGTAGGCCTAAGAGAGTCGCGTGTGAATTCCTTCTGAGGGAGAGCATGTGCGCTGGGAGTCCCCGTTTTGTTTTCCGAGCCACACAACACAGGACAGACTGCTGGGGTCAGCTCTTGCTACGCAGAGCGAAGGGCAGTGAACTGCTTCTCGCTTGCAGAGCTTGATGTCTACAGCTGTAAGGCAGCCCCGGGACAAAGTTTTGGCCAGTATTACATTCAGCGTGGCTCTCCCTCTGTGGAGGCCCTCCGAACGGCACTGAGAGAATCCCTGAGCCTAAAGTGCATCCTGGCAACCCTTAACCTGTCATCTCACTATTGTGACGCAAGGTACACTGCAGGTGCAGCCTGACAGAAAGTACAGAAAAGCCGGTACGACTCTGAGGCATTTGGACGAGGCAAGGTCCCCTCGGCCTGACTAAGTCATTAAGCGGGTGCTGCTCCTCGTGGCACGCAGAACACCCCCCCGTCCAACGAAGTGGGATCCTAGAAAGGCCCAGTGTTGCTGAAAGTCTCCAGGTGTCAGTCAGCGAGTGCTGGCAAATGCGTCGTGGGCTCAAGTTGGCACTGGGAGAATGTGGGAGAAGCCCGACTTTCCCCCTTTGGAAAGCCACTTCGTTGCAGCTTCCAAGCCGCCTGCTACTATTCACTCCACAGATTCCTCTGAGGAGCGGTGACTTTTTCCAAAAGAAACCAGGTGCTTGCGATTCCTTCCGGGGAGCTCACCCCCAGGAGCATACTGTAGCTAAGGCGCCCACTAAATGTGACCTCTAGTCTCGAGGTAAGGTGCACATTTTCCCATTCCCAGAGATAGGGGCGCCCCGGTTTCCAGGAGGTCTTAGTCAGTGGACGGCTTTAGCTTTAGTATGCCTCACAGCGCTCAAGACTCTCACGTGGGCACTTCTTTCCAAGGAAGTACACTGCGTACCCAAAGCCTTCTGAGCACAAGCAAGGGATACACAGCTCTGGGCACATCCCTCCCTATGCAGTTGGAAGGGCCGGGAACTAAGGTGTTCTCTGAGGCGAGCGTCCCACAGCTTTGAAACAGCCCCAGGAACGCGGTTCTTGGCAGGGTTTCGTTCCCTGCGGGTCTGCCACGTTGAGGAAAACTAAGCGGCCCTGAAAGAAACCACCGGGGCTCCAATTCGGTTTGGGGACTCCTGCTCGACGTCTCTCTAGGTGATGCGGAAACTGGACTTTAGGTCCAGCCCGAAGTAATGCAGAGAGTAACCCCGAGCATTGCTAGGCATTGGGAACATCCGAAGTCACCCAGGTAGGCCTGCTGAGGGCAGTTCGGGGTTTGTGCCGTTCACCACATGCAGCACACACTGCATCCAAAAGTTTCATCGCAGAAGGCCGAACTGTGTTCCACGGGTCTCCCTTGGATTGTCAGAGAAGATGGGTGTATGTGCTGGGTGATCCAGTTGGTAATTGAGAAGCCTGGCAGAGGGCAGTCTTTTCCCCATTTGAAAGGTCGATAGTGGCGGCCTCAAGGCTGACTGAAAGACACTGCCCTTACCCGTCTTCTAGTCACCTCCAGGAGTGCCTCAGTGAAGACAGTGAGTTTTCTCCTACGAATCCAGGTGGTCTCCAGTGCCTTGCTGGGAGCTCATCCCACGCTTGCCCTAGCTAAAGTGTGAAGTCAAAGTGACCCCTAGCCTCAAGGGAAGCGCGAGCGCTTCCTATCAGCCAAGTTGGGTGGGCAGCCACCTCCATGAACCCTGACGCCATAGAGTGCTTTAACTCCTCTGCGGCTTTGCGTAGGCCTAAGAGAGTCGCGTGTGAATTCCTTCTGAGGGAGAGCATGTGCGCTGGGAGTCCCCGTTTTGTTTTCCGAGCCACACAACACAGGACAGACTGCTGGGGTCAGCTCTTGCTACGCAGAGCGAAGGGCAGTGAACTGCTTCTCGCTTGCAGAGCTTGATGTCTACAGCTGTAAGGCAGCCCCGGGACAAAGTTTTGGCCAGTATTACATTCAGCGTGGCTCTCCCTCTGTGGAGGCCCTCCGAACGGCACTGAGAGAATCCCTGAGCCTAAAGTGCATCCTGGCAACCCTTAACCTGTCATCTCACTATTGTGACGCAAGGTACACTGCAGGTGCAGCCTGACAGAAAGTACAGAAAAGCCGGTACGACTCTGAGGCATTTGGACGAGGCAAGGTCCCCTCGGCCTGACTAAGTCATTAAGCGGGTGCTGCTCCTCGTGGCACGCAGAACACCCCCCCGTCCAACGAAGTGGGATCCTAGAAAGGCCCAGTGTTGCTGAAAGTCTCCAGGTGTCAGTCAGCGAGTGCTGGCAAATGCGTCGTGGGCTCAAGTTGGCACTGGGAGAATGTGGGAGAAGCCCGACTTTCCCCCTTTGGAAAGCCACTTCGTTGCAGCTTCCAAGCCGCCTGCTACTATTCACTCCACAGATTCCTCTGAGGAGCGGTGACTTTTTCCAAAAGAAACCAGGTGCTTGCGATTCCTTCCGGGGAGCTCACCCCCAGGAGCATACTGTAGCTAAGGCGCCCACTAAATGTGACCTCTAGTCTCGAGGTAAGGTGCACATTTTCCCATTCCCAGAGATAGGGGCGCCCCGGTTTCCAGGAGGTCTTAGTCAGTGGACGGCTTTAGCTTTAGTATGCCTCACAGCGCTCAAGACTCTCACGTGGGCACTTCTTTCCAAGGAAGTACACTGCGTACCCAAAGCCTTCTGAGCACAAGCAAGGGATACACAGCTCTGGGCACATCCCTCCCTATGCAGTTGGAAGGGCCGGGAACTAAGGTGTTCTCTGAGGCGAGCGTCCCACAGCTTTGAAACAGCCCCAGGAACGCGGTTCTTGGCAGGGTTTCGTTCCCTGCGGGTCTGCCACGTTGAGGAAAACTAAGCGGCCCTGAAAGAAACCACCGGGGCTCCAATTCGGTTTGGGGACTCCTGCTCGACGTCTCTCTAGGTGATGCGGAAACTGGACTTTAGGTCCAGCCCGAAGTAATGCAGAGAGTAACCCCGAGCATTGCTAGGCATTGGGAACATCCGAAGTCACCCAGGTAGGCCTGCTGAGGGCAGTTCGGGGTTTGTGCCGTTCACCACATGCAGCACACACTGCATCCAAAAGTTTCATCGCAGAAGGCCGAACTGTGTTCCACGGGTCTCCCTTGGATTGTCAGAGAAGATGGGTGTATGTGCTGGGTGATCCAGTTGGTAATTGAGAAGCCTGGCAGAGGGCAGTCTTTTCCCCATTTGAAAGGTCGATAGTGGCGGCCTCAAGGCTGACTGAAAGACACTGCCCTTACCCGTCTTCTAGTCACCTCCAGGAGTGCCTCAGTGAAGACAGTGAGTTTTCTCCTACGAATCCAGGTGGTCTCCAGTGCCTTGCTGGGAGCTCATCCCACGCTTGCCCTAGCTAAAGTGTGAAGTCAAAGTGACCCCTAGCCTCAAGGGAAGCGCGAGCGCTTCCTATCAGCCAAGTTGGGTGGGCAGCCACCTCCATGAACCCTGACGCCATAGAGTGCTTTAACTCCTCTGCGGCTTTGCGTAGGCCTAAGAGAGTCGCGTGTGAATTCCTTCTGAGGGAGAGCATGTGCGCTGGGAGTCCCCGTTTTGTTTTCCGAGCCACACAACACAGGACAGACTGCTGGGGTCAGCTCTTGCTACGCAGAGCGAAGGGCAGTGAACTGCTTCTCGCTTGCAGAGCTTGATGTCTACAGCTGTAAGGCAGCCCCGGGACAAAGTTTTGGCCAGTATTACATTCAGCGTGGCTCTCCCTCTGTGGAGGCCCTCCGAACGGCACTGAGAGAATCCCTGAGCCTAAAGTGCATCCTGGCAACCCTTAACCTGTCATCTCACTATTGTGACGCAAGGTACACTGCAGGTGCAGCCTGACAGAAAGTACAGAAAAGCCGGTACGACTCTGAGGCATTTGGACGAGGCAAGGTCCCCTCGGCCTGACTAAGTCATTAAGCGGGTGCTGCTCCTCGTGGCACGCAGAACACCCCCCCGTCCAACGAAGTGGGATCCTAGAAAGGCCCAGTGTTGCTGAAAGTCTCCAGGTGTCAGTCAGCGAGTGCTGGCAAATGCGTCGTGGGCTCAAGTTGGCACTGGGAGAATGTGGGAGAAGCCCGACTTTCCCCCTTTGGAAAGCCACTTCGTTGCAGCTTCCAAGCCGCCTGCTACTATTCACTCCACAGATTCCTCTGAGGAGCGGTGACTTTTTCCAAAAGAAACCAGGTGCTTGCGATTCCTTCCGGGGAGCTCACCCCCAGGAGCATACTGTAACTAAGGCGCCCACTAAATGTGACCTCTAGTCTCGAGGTAAGGTGCACATTTTCCCATTCCCAGAGATAGGGGCGCCCCGGTTTCCAGGAGGTCTTAGTCAGTGGACGGCTTTAGCTTTAGTATGCCTCACAGCGCTCAAGACTCTCACGTGGGCACTTCTTTCCAAGGAAGTACACTGCGTACCCAAAGCCTTCTGAGCACAAGCAAGGGATACACAGCTCTGGGCACATCCCTCCCTATGCAGTTGGAAGGGCCGGGAACTAAGGTGTTCTCTGAGGCGAGCGTCCCACAGCTTTGAAACAGCCCCAGGAACGCGGTTCTTGGCAGGGTTTCGTTCCCTGCGGGTCTGCCACGTTGAGGAAAACTAAGCGGCCCTGAAAGAAACCACCGGGGCTCCAATTCGGTTTGGGGACTCCTGCTCGACGTCTCTCTAGGTGATGCGGAAACTGGACTTTAGGTCCAGCCCGAAGTAATGCAGAGAGTAACCCCGAGCATTGCTAGGCATTGGGAACATCCGAAGTCACCCAGGTAGGCCTGCTGAGGGCAGTTCGGGGTTTGTGCCGTTCACCACATGCAGCACACACTGCATCCAAAAGTTTCATCGCAGAAGGCCGAACTGTGTTCCACGGGTCTCCCTTGGATTGTCAGAGAAGATGGGTGTATGTGCTGGGTGATCCAGTTGGTAATTGAGAAGCCTGGCAGAGGGCAGTCTTTTCCCCATTTGAAAGGTCGATAGTGGCGGCCTCAAGGCTGACTGAAAGACACTGCCCTTACCCGTCTTCTAGTCACCTCCAGGAGTGCCTCAGTGAAGACAGTGAGTTTTCTCCTACGAATCCAGGTGGTCTCCAGTGCCTTGCTGGGAGCTCATCCCACGCTTGCCCTAGCTAAAGTGTGAAGTCAAAGTGACCCCTAGCCTCAAGGGAAGCGCGAGCGCTTCCTATCAGCCAAGTTGGGTGGGCAGCCACCTCCATGAACCCTGACGCCATAGAGTGCTTTAACTCCTCTGCGGCTTTGCGTAGGCCTAAGAGAGTCGCGTGTGAATTCCTTCTGAGGGAGAGCATGTGCGCTGGGAGTCCCCGTTTTGTTTTCCGAGCCACACAACACAGGACAGACTGCTGGGGTCAGCTCTTGCTACGCAGAGCGAAGGGCAGTGAACTGCTTCTCGCTTGCAGAGCTTGATGTCTACAGCTGTAAGGCAGCCCCGGGACAAAGTTTTGGCCAGTATTACATTCAGCGTGGCTCTCCCTCTGTGGAGGCCCTCCGAACGGCACTGAGAGAATCCCTGAGCCTAAAGTGCATCCTGGCAACCCTTAACCTGTCATCTCACTATTGTGACGCAAGGTACACTGCAGGTGCAGCCTGACAGAAAGTACAGAAAAGCCGGTACGACTCTGAGGCATTTGGACGAGGCAAGGTCCCCTCGGCCTGACTAAGTCATTAAGCGGGTGCTGCTCCTCGTGGCACGCAGAACACCCCCCCGTCCAACGAAGTGGGATCCTAGAAAGGCCCAGTGTTGCTGAAAGTCTCCAGGTGTCAGTCAGCGAGTGCTGGCAAATGCGTCGTGGGCTCAAGTTGGCACTGGGAGAATGTGGGAGAAGCCCGACTTTCCCCCTTTGGAAAGCCACTTCGTTGCAGCTTCCAAGCCGCCTGCTACTATTCACTCCACAGATTCCTCTGAGGAGCGGTGACTTTTTCCAAAAGAAACCAGGTGCTTGCGATTCCTTCCGGGGAGCTCACCCCCAGGAGCATACTGTAGCTAAGGCGCCCACTAAATGTGACCTCTAGTCTCGAGGTAAGGTGCACATTTTCCCATTCCCAGAGATAGGGGCGCCCCGGTTTCCAGGAGGTCTTAGTCAGTGGACGGCTTTAGCTTTAGTATGCCTCACAGCGCTCAAGACTCTCACGTGGGCACTTCTTTCCAAGGAAGTACACTGCGTACCCAAAGCCTTCTGAGCACAAGCAAGGGATACACAGCTCTGGGCACATCCCTCCCTATGCAGTTGGAAGGGCCGGGAACTAAGGTGTTCTCTGAGGCGAGCGTCCCACAGCTTTGAAACAGCCCCAGGAACGCGGTTCTTGGCAGGGTTTCGTTCCCTGCGGGTCTGCCACGTTGAGGAAAACTAAGCGGCCCTGAAAGAAACCACCGGGGCTCCAATTCGGTTTGGGGACTCCTGCTCGACGTCTCTCTAGGTGATGCGGAAACTGGACTTTAGGTCCAGCCCGAAGTAATGCAGAGAGTAACCCCGAGCATTGCTAGGCATTGGGAACATCCGAAGTCACCCAGGTAGGCCTGCTGAGGGCAGTTCGGGGTTTGTGCCGTTCACCACATGCAGCACACACTGCATCCAAAAGTTTCATCGCAGAAGGCCGAACTGTGTTCCACGGGTCTCCCTTGGATTGTCAGAGAAGATGGGTGTATGTGCTGGGTGATCCAGTTGGTAATTGAGAAGCCTGGCAGAGGGCAGTCTTTTCCCCATTTGAAAGGTCGATAGTGGCGGCCTCAAGGCTGACTGAAAGACACTGCCCTTACCCGTCTTCTAGTCACCTCCAGGAGTGCCTCAGTGAAGACAGTGAGTTTTCTCCTACGAATCCAGGTGGTCTCCAGTGCCTTGCTGGGAGCTCATCCCACGCTTGCCCTAGCTAAAGTGTGAAGTCAAAGTGACCCCTAGCCTCAAGGGAAGCGCGAGCGCTTCCTATCAGCCAAGTTGGGTGGGCAGCCACCTCCATGAACCCTGACGCCATAGAGTGCTTTAACTCCTCTGCGGCTTTGCGTAGGCCTAAGAGAGTCGCGTGTGAATTCCTTCTGAGGGAGAGCATGTGCGCTGGGAGTCCCCGTTTTGTTTTCCGAGCCACACAACACAGGACAGACTGCTGGGGTCAGCTCTTGCTACGCAGAGCGAAGGGCAGTGAACTGCTTCTCGCTTGCAGAGCTTGATGTCTACAGCTGTAAGGCAGCCCCGGGACAAAGTTTTGGCCAGTATTACATTCAGCGTGGCTCTCCCTCTGTGGAGGCCCTCCGAACGGCACTGAGAGAATCCCTGAGCCTAAAGTGCATCCTGGCAACCCTTAACCTGTCATCTCACTATTGTGACGCAAGGTACACTGCAGGTGCAGCCTGACAGAAAGTACAGAAAAGCCGGTACGACTCTGAGGCATTTGGACGAGGCAAGGTCCCCTCGGCCTGACTAAGTCATTAAGCGGGTGCTGCTCCTCGTGGCACGCAGAACACCCCCCCGTCCAACGAAGTGGGATCCTAGAAAGGCCCAGTGTTGCTGAAAGTCTCCAGGTGTCAGTCAGCGAGTGCTGGCAAATGCGTCGTGGGCTCAAGTTGGCACTGGGAGAATGTGGGAGAAGCCCGACTTTCCCCCTTTGGAAAGCCACTTCGTTGCAGCTTCCAAGCCGCCTGCTACTATTCACTCCACAGATTCCTCTGAGGAGCGGTGACTTTTTCCAAAAGAAACCAGGTGCTTGCGATTCCTTCCGGGGTGCTCACCCCCAGGAGCATACTGTAGCTAAGGCGCCCACTAAATGTGACCTCTAGTCTCGAGGTAAGGTGCACATTTTCCCATTCCCAGAGATAGGGGCGCCCCGGTTTCCAGGAGGTCTTAGTCAGTGGACGGCTTTAGCTTTAGTATGCCTCACAGCGCTCAAGACTCTCACGTGGGCACTTCTTTCCAAGGAAGTACACTGCGTACCCAAAGCCTTCTGAGCACAAGCAAGGGATACACAGCTCTGGGCACATCCCTCCCTATGCAGTTGGAAGGGCCGGGAACTAAGGTGTTCTCTGAGGCGAGCGTCCCACAGCTTTGAAACAGCCCCAGGAACGCGGTTCTTGGCAGGGTTTCGTTCCCTGCGGGTCTGCCACGTTGAGGAAAACTAAGCGGCCCTGAAAGAAACCACCGGGGCTCCAATTCGGTTTGGGGACTCCTGCTCGACGTCTCTCTAGGTGATGCGGAAACTGGACTTTAGGTCCAGCCCGAAGTAATGCAGAGAGTAACCCCGAGCATTGCTAGGCATTGGGAACATCCGAAGTCACCCAGGTAGGCCTGCTGAGGGCAGTTCGGGGTTTGTGCCGTTCACCACATGCAGCACACACTGCATCCAAAAGTTTCATCGCAGAAGGCCGAACTGTGTTCCACGGGTCTCCCTTGGATTGTCAGAGAAGATGGGTGTATGTGCTGGGTGATCCAGTTGGTAATTGAGAAGCCTGGCAGAGGGCAGTCTTTTCCCCATTTGAAAGGTCGATAGTGGCGGCCTCAAGGCTGACTGAAAGACACTGCCCTTACCCGTCTTCTAGTCACCTCCAGGAGTGCCTCAGTGAAGACAGTGAGTTTTCTCCTACGAATCCAGGTGGTCTCCAGTGCCTTGCTGGGAGCTCATCCCACGCTTGCCCTAGCTAAAGTGTGAAGTCAAAGTGACCCCTAGCCTCAAGGGAAGCGCGAGCGCTTCCTATCAGCCAAGTTGGGTGGGCAGCCACCTCCATGAACCCTGACGCCATAGAGTGCTTTAACTCCTCTGCGGCTTTGCGTAGGCCTAAGAGAGTCGCGTGTGAATTCCTTCTGAGGGAGAGCATGTGCGCTGGGAGTCCCCGTTTTGTTTTCCGAGCCACACAACACAGGAGAGACTGCTGGGGTCAGCTCTTGCTACGCAGAGCGAAGGGCAGTGAACTGCTTCTCGCTTGCAGAGCTTGATGTCTACAGCTGTAAGGCAGCCCCGGGACAAAGTTTTGGCCAGTATTACATTCAGCGTGGCTCTCCCTCTGTGGAGGCCCTCCGAACGGCACTGAGAGAATCCCTGAGCCTAAAGTGCATCCTGGCAACCCTTAACCTGTCATCTCACTATTGTGACGCAAGGTACACTGCAGGTGCAGCCTGACAGAAAGTACAGAAAAGCCGGTACGACTCTGAGGCATTTGGACGAGGCAAGGTCCCCTCGGCCTGACTAAGTCATTAAGCGGGTGCTGCTCCTCGTGGCACGCAGAACACCCCCCCGTCCAACGAAGTGGGATCCTAGAAAGGCCCAGTGTTGCTGAAAGTCTCCAGGTGTCAGTCAGCGAGTGCTGGCAAATGCGTCGTGGGCTCAAGTTGGCACTGGGAGAATGTGGGAGAAGCCCGACTTTCCCCCTTTGGAAAGCCACTTCGTTGCAGCTTCCAAGCCGCCTGCTACTATTCACTCCACAGATTCCTCTGAGGAGCGGTGACTTTTTCCAAAAGAAACCAGGTGCTTGCGATTCCTTCCGGGGAGCTCACCCCCAGGAGCATACTGTAGCTAAGGCGCCCACTAAATGTGACCTCTAGTCTCGAGGTAAGGTGCACATTTTCCCATTCCCAGAGATAGGGGCGCCCCGGTTTCCAGGAGGTCTTAGTCAGTGGACGGCTTTAGCTTTAGTATGCCTCACAGCGCTCAAGACTCTCACGTGGGCACTTCTTTCCAAGGAAGTACACTGCGTACCCAAAGCCTTCTGAGCACAAGCAAGGGATACACAGCTCTGGGCACATCCCTCCCTATGCAGTTGGAAGGGCCGGGAACTAAGGTGTTCTCTGAGGCGAGCGTCCCACAGCTTTGAAACAGCCCCAGGAACGCGGTTCTTGGCAGGGTTTCGTTCCCTGCGGGTCTGCCACGTTGAGGAAAACTAAGCGGCCCTGAAAGAAACCACCGGGGCTCCAATTCGGTTTGGGGACTCCTGCTCGACGTCTCTCTAGGTGATGCGGAAACTGGACTTTAGGTCCAGCCCGAAGTAATGCAGAGAGTAACCCCGAGCATTGCTAGGCATTGGGAACATCCGAAGTCACCCAGGTAGGCCTGCTGAGGGCAGTTCGGGGTTTGTGCCGTTCACCACATGCAGCACACACTGCATCCAAAAGTTTCATCGCAGAAGGCCGAACTGTGTTCCACGGGTCTCCCTTGGATTGTCAGAGAAGATGGGTGTATGTGCTGGGTGATCCAGTTGGTAATTGAGAAGCCTGGCAGAGGGCAGTCTTTTCCCCATTTGAAAGGTCGATAGTGGCGGCCTCAAGGCTGACTGAAAGACACTGCCCTTACCCGTCTTCTAGTCACCTCCAGGAGTGCCTCAGTGAAGACAGTGAGTTTTCTCCTACGAATCCAGGTGGTCTCCAGTGCCTTGCTGGGAGCTCATCCCACGCTTGCCCTAGCTAAAGTGTGAAGTCAAAGTGACCCCTAGCCTCAAGGGAAGCGCGAGCGCTTCCTATCAGCCAAGTTGGGTGGGCAGCCACCTCCATGAACCCTGACGCCATAGAGTGCTTTAACTCCTCTGCGGCTTTGCGTAGGCCTAAGAGAGTCGCGTGTGAATTCCTTCTGAGGGAGAGCATGTGCGCTGGGAGTCCCCGTTTTGTTTTCCGAGCCACACAACACAGGACAGACTGCTGGGGTCAGCTCTTGCTACGCAGAGCGAAGGGCAGTGAACTGCTTCTCGCTTGCAGAGCTTGATGTCTACAGCTGTAAGGCAGCCCCGGGACAAAGTTTTGGCCAGTATTACATTCAGCGTGGCTCTCCCTCTGTGGAGGCCCTCCGAACGGCACTGAGAGAATCCCTGAGCCTAAAGTGCATCCTGGCAACCCTTAACCTGTCATCTCACTATTGTGACGCAAGGTACACTGCAGGTGCAGCCTGACAGAAAGTACAGAAAAGCCGGTACGACTCTGAGGCATTTGGACGAGGCAAGGTCCCCTCGGCCTGACTAAGTCATTAAGCGGGTGCTGCTCCTCGTGGCACGCAGAACACCCCCCCGTCCAACGAAGTGGGATCCTAGAAAGGCCCAGTGTTGCTGAAAGTCTCCAGGTGTCAGTCAGCGAGTGCTGGCAAATGCGTCGTGGGCTCAAGTTGGCACTGGGAGAATGTGGGAGAAGCCCGACTTTCCCCCTTTGGAAAGCCACTTCGTTGCAGCTTCCAAGCCGCCTGCTACTATTCACTCCACAGATTCCTCTGAGGAGCGGTGACTTTTTCCAAAAGAAACCAGGTGCTTGCGATTCCTTCCGGGGAGCTCACCCCCAGGAGCATACTGTAGCTAAGGCGCCCACTAAATGTGACCTCTAGTCTCGAGGTAAGGTGCACATTTTCCCATTCCCAGAGATAGGGGCGCCCCGGTTTCCAGGAGGTCTTAGTCAGTGGACGGCTTTAGCTTTAGTATGCCTCACAGCGCTCAAGACTCTCACGTGGGCACTTCTTTCCAAGGAAGTACACTGCGTACCCAAAGCCTTCTGAGCACAAGCAAGGGATACACAGCTCTGGGCACATCCCTCCCTATGCAGTTGGAAGGGCCGGGAACTAAGGTGTTCTCTGAGGCGAGCGTCCCACAGCTTTGAAACAGCCCCAGGAACGCGGTTCTTGGCAGGGTTTCGTTCCCTGCGGGTCTGCCACGTTGAGGAAAACTAAGCGGCCCTGAAAGAAACCACCGGGGCTCCAATTCGGTTTGGGGACTCCTGCTCGACGTCTCTCTAGGTGATGCGGAAACTGGACTTTAGGTCCAGCCCGAAGTAATGCAGAGAGTAACCCCGAGCATTGCTAGGCATTGGGAACATCCGAAGTCACCCAGGTAGGCCTGCTGAGGGCAGTTCGGGGTTTGTGCCGTTCACCACATGCAGCACACACTGCATCCAAAAGTTTCATCGCAGAAGGCCGAACTGTGTTCCACGGGTCTCCCTTGGATTGTCAGAGAAGATGGGTGTATGTGCTGGGTGATCCAGTTGGTAATTGAGAAGCCTGGCAGAGGGCAGTCTTTTCCCCATTTGAAAGGTCGATAGTGGCGGCCTCAAGGCTGACTGAAAGACACTGCCCTTACCCGTCTTCTAGTCACCTCCAGGAGTGCCTCAGTGAAGACAGTGAGTTTTCTCCTACGAATCCAGGTGGTCTCCAGTGCCTTGCTGGGAGCTCATCCCACGCTTGCCCTAGCTAAAGTGTGAAGTCAGAGTGACCCCTAGCCTCAAGGGAAGCGCGAGCGCTTCCTATCAGCCAAGTTGGGTGGGCAGCCACCTCCATGAACCCTGACGCCATAGAGTGCTTTAACTCCTCTGCGGCTTTGCGTAGGCCTAAGAGAGTCGCGTGTGAATTCCTTCTGAGGGAGAGCATGTGCGCTGGGAGTCCCCGTTTTGTTTTCCGAGCCACACAACACAGGACAGACTGCTGGGGTCAGCTCTTGCTACGCAGAGCGAAGGGCAGTGAACTGCTTCTCGCTTGCAGAGCTTGATGTCTACAGCTGTAAGGCAGCCCCGGGACAAAGTTTTGGCCAGTATTACATTCAGCGTGGCTCTCCCTCTGTGGAGGCCCTCCGAACGGCACTGAGAGAATCCCTGAGCCTAAAGTGCATCCTGGCAACCCTTAACCTGTCATCTCACTATTGTGACGCAAGGTACACTGCAGGTGCAGCCTGACAGAAAGTACAGAAAAGCCGGTACGACTCTGAGGCATTTGGACGAGGCAAGGTCCCCTCGGCCTGACTAAGTCATTAAGCGGGTGCTGCTCCTCGTGGCACGCAGAACACCCCCCGTCCAACGAAGTGGGATCCTAGAAAGGCCCAGTGTTGCTGAAAGTCTCCAGGTGTCAGTCAGCGAGTGCTGGCAAATGCGTCGTGGGCTCAAGTTGGCACTGGGAGAATGTGGGAGAAGCCCGACTTTCCCCCTTTGGAAAGCCACTTCGTTGCAGCTTCCAAGCCGCCTGCTACTATTCACTCCACAGATTCCTCTGAGGAGCGGTGACTTTTTCCAAAAGAAACCAGGTGCTTGCGATTCCTTCCGGGGAGCTCACCCCCAGGAGCATACTGTAGCTAAGGCGCCCACTAAATGTGACCTCTAGTCTCGAGGTAAGGTGCACATTTTCCCATTCCCAGAGATAGGGGCGCCCCGGTTTCCAGGAGGTCTTAGTCAGTGGACGGCTTTAGCTTTAGTATGCCTCACAGCGCTCAAGACTCTCACGTGGGCACTTCTTTCCAAGGAAGTACACTGCGTACCCAAAGCCTTCTGAGCACAAGCAAGGGATACACAGCTCTGGGCACATCCCTCCCTATGCAGTTGGAAGGGCCGGGAACTAAGGTGTTCTCTGAGGCGAGCGTCCCACAGCTTTGAAACAGCCCCAGGAACGCGGTTCTTGGCAGGGTTTCGTTCCCTGCGGGTCTGCCACGTTGAGGAAAACTAAGCGGCCCTGAAAGAAACCACCGGGGCTCCAATTCGGTTTGGGGACTCCTGCTCGACGTCTCTCTAGGTGATGCGGAAACTGGACTTTAGGTCCAGCCCGAAGTAATGCAGAGAGTAACCCCGAGCATTGCTAGGCATTGGGAACATCCGAAGTCACCCAGGTAGGCCTGCTGAGGGCAGTTCGGGGTTTGTGCCGTTCACCACATGCAGCACACACTGCATCCAAAAGTTTCATCGCAGAAGGCCGAACTGTGTTCCACGGGTCTCCCTTGGATTGTCAGAGAAGATGGGTGTATGTGCTGGGTGATCCAGTTGGTAATTGAGAAGCCTGGCAGAGGGCAGTCTTTTCCCCATTTGAAAGGTCGATAGTGGCGGCCTCAAGGCTGACTGAAAGACACTGCCCTTACCCGTCTTCTAGTCACCTCCAGGAGTGCCTCAGTGAAGACAGTGAGTTTTCTCCTACGAATCCAGGTGGTCTCCAGTGCCTTGCTGGGAGCTCATCCCACGCTTGCCCTAGCTAAAGTGTGAAGTCAAAGTGACCCCTAGCCTCAAGGGAAGCGCGAGCGCTTCCTATCAGCCAAGTTGGGTGGGCAGCCACCTCCATGAACCCTGACGCCATAGAGTGCTTTAACTCCTCTGCGGCTTTGCGTAGGCCTAAGAGAGTCGCGTGTGAATTCCTTCTGAGGGAGAGCATGTGCGCTGGGAGTCCCCGTTTTGTTTTCCGAGCCACACAACACAGGACAGACTGCTGGGGTCAGCTCTTGCTACGCAGAGCGAAGGGCAGTGAACTGCTTCTCGCTTGCAGAGCTTGATGTCTACAGCTGTAAGGCAGCCCCGGGACAAAGTTTTGGCCAGTATTACATTCAGCGTGGCTCTCCCTCTGTGGAGGCCCTCCGAACGGCACTGAGAGAATCCCTGAGCCTAAAGTGCATCCTGGCAACCCTTAACCTGTCATCTCACTATTGTGACGCAAGGTACACTGCAGGTGCAGCCTGACAGAAAGTACAGAAAAGCCGGTACGACTCTGAGGCATTTGGACGAGGCAAGGTCCCCTCGGCCTGACTAAGTCATTAAGCGGGTGCTGCTCCTCGTGGCACGCAGAACACCCCCCCGTCCAACGAAGTGGGATCCTAGAAAGGCCCAGTGTTGCTGAAAGTCTCCAGGTGTCAGTCAGCGAGTGCTGGCAAATGCGTCGTGGGCTCAAGTTGGCACTGGGAGAATGTGGGAGAAGCCCGACTTTCCCCCTTTGGAAAGCCACTTCGTTGCAGCTTCCAAGCCGCCTGCTACTATTCACTCCACAGATTCCTCTGAGGAGCGGTGACTTTTTCCAAAAGAAACCAGGTGCTTGCGATTCCTTCCGGGGAGCTCACCCCCAGGAGCATACTGTAGCTAAGGCGCCCACTAAATGTGACCTCTAGTCTCGAGGTAAGGTGCACATTTTCCCATTCCCAGAGATAGGGGCGCCCCGGTTTCCAGGAGGTCTTAGTCAGTGGACGGCTTTAGCTTTAGTATGCCTCACAGCGCTCAAGACTCTCACGTGGGCACTTCTTTCCAAGGAAGTACACTGCGTACCCAAAGCCTTCTGAGCACAAGCAAGGGATACACAGCTCTGGGCACATCCCTCCCTATGCAGTTGGAAGGGCCGGGAACTAAGGTGTTCTCTGAGGCGAGCGTCCCACAGCTTTGAAACAGCCCCAGGAACGCGGTTCTTGGCAGGGTTTCGTTCCCTGCGGGTCTGCCACGTTGAGGAAAACTAAGCGGCCCTGAAAGAAACCACCGGGGCTCCAATTCGGTTTGGGGACTCCTGCTCGACGTCTCTCTAGGTGATGCGGAAACTGGACTTTAGGTCCAGCCCGAAGTAATGCAGAGAGTAACCCCGAGCATTGCTAGGCATTGGGAACATCCGAAGTCACCCAGGTAGGCCTGCTGAGGGCAGTTCGGGGTTTGTGCCGTTCACCACATGCAGCACACACTGCATCCAAAAGTTTCATCGCAGAAGGCCGAACTGTGTTCCACGGGTCTCCCTTGGATTGTCAGAGAAGATGGGTGTATGTGCTGGGTGATCCAGTTGGTAATTGAGAAGCCTGGCAGAGGGCAGTCTTTTCCCCATTTGAAAGGTCGATAGTGGCGGCCTCAAGGCTGACTGAAAGACACTGCCCTTACCCGTCTTCTAGTCACCTCCAGGAGTGCCTCAGTGAAGACAGTGAGTTTTCTCCTACGAATCCAGGTGGTCTCCAGTGCCTTGCTGGGAGCTCATCCCACGCTTGCCCTAGCTAAAGTGTGAAGTCAAAGTGACCCCTAGCCTCAAGGGAAGCGCGAGCGCTTCCTATCAGCCAAGTTGGGTGGGCAGCCACCTCCATGAACCCTGACGCCATAGAGTGCTTTAACTCCTCTGCGGCTTTGCGTAGGCCTAAGAGAGTCGCGTGTGAATTCCTTCTGAGGGAGAGCATGTGCGCTGGGAGTCCCCGTTTTGTTTTCCGAGCCACACAACACAGGACAGACTGCTGGGGTCAGCTCTTGCTACGCAGAGCGAAGGGCAGTGAACTGCTTCTCGCTTGCAGAGCTTGATGTCTACAGCTGTAAGGCAGCCCCGGGACAAAGTTTTGGCCAGTATTACATTCAGCGTGGCTCTCCCTCTGTGGAGGCCCTCCGAACGGCACTGAGAGAATCCCTGAGCCTAAAGTGCATCCTGGCAACCCTTAACCTGTCATCTCACTATTGTGACGCAAGGTACACTGCAGGTGCAGCCTGACAGAAAGTACAGAAAAGCCGGTACGACTCTGAGGCATTTGGACGAGGCAAGGTCCCCTCGGCCTGACTAAGTCATTAAGCGGGTGCTGCTCCTCGTGGCACGCAGAACACCCCCCCGTCCAACGAAGTGGGATCCTAGAAAGGCCCAGTGTTGCTGAAAGTCTCCAGGTGTCAGTCAGCGAGTGCTGGCAAATGCGTCGTGGGCTCAAGTTGGCACTGGGAGAATGTGGGAGAAGCCCGACTTTCCCCCTTTGGAAAGCCACTTCGTTGCAGCTTCCAAGCCGCCTGCTACTATTCACTCCACAGATTCCTCTGAGGAGCGGTGACTTTTTCCAAAAGAAACCAGGTGCTTGCGATTCCTTCCGGGGAGCTCACCCCCAGGAGCATACTGTAGCTAAGGCGCCCACTAAATGTGACCTCTAGTCTCGAGGTAAGGTGCACATTTTCCCATTCCCAGAGATAGGGGCGCCCCGGTTTCCAGGAGGTCTTAGTCAGTGGACGGCTTTAGCTTTAGTATGCCTCACAGCGCTCAAGACTCTCACGTGGGCACTTCTTTCCAAGGAAGTACACTGCGTACCCAAAGCCTTCTGAGCACAAGCAAGGGATACACAGCTCTGGGCACATCCCTCCCTATGCAGTTGGAAGGGCCGGGAACTAAGGTGTTCTCTGAGGCGAGCGTCCCACAGCTTTGAAACAGCCCCAGGAACGCGGTTCTTGGCAGGGTTTCGTTCCCTGCGGGTCTGCCACGTTGAGGAAAACTAAGCGGCCCTGAAAGAAACCACCGGGGCTCCAATTCGGTTTGGGGACTCCTGCTCGACGTCTCTCTAGGTGATGCGGAAACTGGACTTTAGGTCCAGCCCGAAGTAATGCAGAGAGTAACCCCGAGCATTGCTAGGCATTGGGAACATCCGAAGTCACCCAGGTAGGCCTGCTGAGGGCAGTTCGGGGTTTGTGCCGTTCACCACATGCAGCACACACTGCATCCAAAAGTTTCATCGCAGAAGGCCGAACTGTGTTCCACGGGTCTCCCTTGGATTGTCAGAGAAGATGGGTGTATGTGCTGGGTGATCCAGTTGGTAATTGAGAAGCCTGGCAGAGGGCAGTCTTTTCCCCATTTGAAAGGTCGATAGTGGCGGCCTCAAGGCTGACTGAAAGACACTGCCCTTACCCGTCTTCTAGTCACCTCCAGGAGTGCCTCAGTGAAGACAGTGAGTTTTCTCCTACGAATCCAGGTGGTCTCCAGTGCCTTGCTGGGAGCTCATCCCACGCTTGCCCTAGCTAAAGTGTGAAGTCAAAGTGACCCCTAGCCTCAAGGGAAGCGCGAGCGCTTCCTATCAGCCAAGTTGGGTGGGCAGCCACCTCCATGAACCCTGACGCCATAGAGTGCTTTAACTCCTCTGCGGCTTTGCGTAGGCCTAAGAGAGTCGCGTGTGAATTCCTTCTGAGGGAGAGCATGTGCGCTGGGAGTCCCCGTTTTGTTTTCCGAGCCACACAACACAGGACAGACTGCTGGGGTCAGCTCTTGCTACGCAGAGCGAAGGGCAGTGAACTGCTTCTCGCTTGCAGAGCTTGATGTCTACAGCTGTAAGGCAGCCCCGGGACAAAGTTTTGGCCAGTATTACATTCAGCGTGGCTCTCCCTCTGTGGAGGCCCTCCGAACGGCACTGAGAGAATCCCTGAGCCTAAAGTGCATCCTGGCAACCCTTAACCTGTCATCTCACTATTGTGACGCAAGGTACACTGCAGGTGCAGCCTGACAGAAAGTACAGAAAAGCCGGTACGACTCTGAGGCATTTGGACGAGGCAAGGTCCCCTCGGCCTGACTAAGTCATTAAGCGGGTGCTGCTCCTCGTGGCACGCAGAACACCCCCCCGTCCAACGAAGTGGGATCCTAGAAAGGCCCAGTGTTGCTGAAAGTCTCCAGGTGTCAGTCAGCGAGTGCTGGCAAATGCGTCGTGGGCTCAAGTTGGCACTGGGAGAATGTGGGAGAAGCCCGACTTTCCCCCTTTGGAAAGCCACTTCGTTGCAGCTTCCAAGCCGCCTGCTACTATTCACTCCACAGATTCCTCTGAGGAGCGGTGACTTTTTCCAAAAGAAACCAGGTGCTTGCGATTCCTTCCGGGGAGCTCACCCCCAGGAGCATACTGTAGCTAAGGCGCCCACTAAATGTGACCTCTAGTCTCGAGGTAAGGTGCACATTTTCCCATTCCCAGAGATAGGGGCGCCCCGGTTTCCAGGAGGTCTTAGTCAGTGGACGGCTTTAGCTTTAGTATGCCTCACAGCGCTCAAGACTCTCACGTGGGCACTTCTTTCCAAGGAAGTACACTGCGTACCCAAAGCCTTCTGAGCACAAGCAAGGGATACACAGCTCTGGGCACATCCCTCCCTATGCAGTTGGAAGGGCCGGGAACTAAGGTGTTCTCTGAGGCGAGCGTCCCACAGCTTTGAAACAGCCCCAGGAACGCGGTTCTTGGCAGGGTTTCGTTCCCTGCGGGTCTGCCACGTTGAGGAAAACTAAGCGGCCCTGAAAGAAACCACCGGGGCTCCAATTCGGTTTGGGGACTCCTGCTCGACGTCTCTCTAGGTGATGCGGAAACTGGACTTTAGGTCCAGCCCGAAGTAATGCAGAGAGTAACCCCGAGCATTGCTAGGCATTGGGAACATCCGAAGTCACCCAGGTAGGCCTGCTGAGGGCAGTTCGGGGTTTGTGCCGTTCACCACATGCAGCACACACTGCATCCAAAAGTTTCATCGCAGAAGGCCGAACTGTGTTCCACGGGTCTCCCTTGGATTGTCAGAGAAGATGGGTGTATGTGCTGGGTGATCCAGTTGGTAATTGAGAAGCCTGGCAGAGGGCAGTCTTTTCCCCATTTGAAAGGTCGATAGTGGCGGCCTCAAGGCTGACTGAAAGACACTGCCCTTACCCGTCTTCTAGTCACCTCCAGGAGTGCCTCAGTGAAGACAGTGAGTTTTCTCCTACGAATCCAGGTGGTCTCCAGTGCCTTGCTGGGAGCTCATCCCACGCTTGCCCTAGCTAAAGTGTGAAGTCAAAGTGACCCCTAGCCTCAAGGGAAGCGCGAGCGCTTCCTATCAGCCAAGTTGGGTGGGCAGCCACCTCCATGAACCCTGACGCCATAGAGTGCTTTAACTCCTCTGCGGCTTTGCGTAGGCCTAAGAGAGTCGCGTGTGAATTCCTTCTGAGGGAGAGCATGTGCGCTGGGAGTCCCCGTTTTGTTTTCCGAGCCACACAACACAGGACAGACTGCTGGGGTCAGCTCTTGCTACGCAGAGCGAAGGGCAGTGAACTGCTTCTCGCTTGCAGAGCTTGATGTCTACAGCTGTAAGGCAGCCCCGGGACAAAGTTTTGGCCAGTATTACATTCAGCGTGGCTCTCCCTCTGTGGAGGCCCTCCGAACGGCACTGAGAGAATCCCTGAGCCTAAAGTGCATCCTGGCAACCCTTAACCTGTCATCTCACTATTGTGACGCAAGGTACACTGCAGGTGCAGCCTGACAGAAAGTACAGAAAAGCCGGTACGACTCTGAGGCATTTGGACGAGGCAAGGTCCCCTCGGCCTGACTAAGTCATTAAGCGGGTGCTGCTCCTCGTGGCACGCAGAACACCCCCCGTCCAACGAAGTGGGATCCTAGAAAGGCCCAGTGTTGCTGAAAGTCTCCAGGTGTCAGTCAGCGAGTGCTGGCAAATGCGTCGTGGGCTCAAGTTGGCACTGGGAGAATGTGGGAGAAGCCCGACTTTCCCCCTTTGGAAAGCCACTTCGTTGCAGCTTCCAAGCCGCCTGCTACTATTCACTCCACAGATTCCTCTGAGGAGCGGTGACTTTTTCCAAAAGAAACCAGGTGCTTGCGATTCCTTCCGGGGAGCTCACCCCAGGAGCATACTGTAGCTAAGGCGCCCACTAAATGTGACCTCTAGTCTCGAGGTAAGGTGCACATTTTCCCATTCCCAGAGATAGGGGCGCCCCGGTTTCCAGGAGGTCTTAGTCAGTGGACGGCTTTAGCTTTAGTATGCCTCACAGCGCTCAAGACTCTCACGTGGGCACTTCTTTCCAAGGAAGTACACTGCGTACCCAAAGCCTTCTGAGCACAAGCAAGGGATACACAGCTCTGGGCACATCCCTCCCTATGCAGTTGGAAGGGCCGGGAACTAAGGTGTTCTCTGAGGCGAGCGTCCCACAGCTTTGAAACAGCCCCAGGAACGCGGTTCTTGGCAGGGTTTCGTTCCCTGCGGGTCTGCCACGTTGAGGAAAACTAAGCGGCCCTGAAAGAAACCACCGGGGCTCCAATTCGGTTTGGGGACTCCTGCTCGACGTCTCTCTAGGTGATGCGGAAACTGGACTTTAGGTCCAGCCCGAAGTAATGCAGAGAGTAACCCCGAGCATTGCTAGGCATTGGGAACATCCGAAGTCACCCAGGTAGGCCTGCTGAGGGCAGTTCGGGGTTTGTGCCGTTCACCACATGCAGCACACACTGCATCCAAAAGTTTCATCGCAGAAGGCCGAACTGTGTTCCACGGGTCTCCCTTGGATTGTCAGAGAAGATGGGTGTATGTGCTGGGTGATCCAGTTGGTAATTGAGAAGCCTGGCAGAGGGCAGTCTTTTCCCCATTTGAAAGGTCGATAGTGGCGGCCTCAAGGCTGACTGAAAGACACTGCCTTACCCGTCTTCTAGTCACCTCCAGGAGTGCCTCAGTGAAGACAGTGAGTTTTCTCCTACGAATCCAGGTGGTCTCCAGTGCCTTGCTGGGAGCTCATCCCACGCTTGCCCTAGCTAAAGTGTGAAGTCAAAGTGACCCCTAGCCTCAAGGGAAGCGCGAGCGCTTCCTATCAGCCAAGTTGGGTGGGCAGCCACCTCCATGAACCCTGACGCCATAGAGTGCTTTAACT